>NW_024743150.1:52500-68604 GCF_018991925.1 Homarus americanus | reverse complement strand
CACACAAGATATATAATACAGCAATAACAAGATATATAACACAGTACAAGATATAACACAACACACAAGATATATAACATGGTACACAAGATATGGTTAATACAGCACACAAGACATGTAATACAGTACACAAGATATATAACAGCACACAAGATATATAATACAGTACACAAGATATGTAATACAGCACACAAGATATATACAGTACAAGATATATAATACAGTACACAAGATATATAATGGCTACAATACTACACAAGATATATACAGTACACAAGATATATACAGTACACAAGATATATAACACAGCACACAAGATATATAATACAGTACACAAGATATGTAATACAGCACACAAGATATAATACAGCACAAGATATGGCACACAGCACACAAGATATATAATACAGCACACAAGATATATAATACAGCACACAAGATATATAATACATACCACAAAGATATATAATACAGTACACAAGATATATAATAGCATACAAGATATATAATACAGTACACAAGATATGTACACAGTACACAAGATATGTAATACAGTACACAAGATATATAATACAGCACACAAGATATGTAATACAGTACACAAGATATATAATACATACACAAGATATATAATACAGTACACAAGATATATAATACAGCACACAAAGACATATAATACAGTACACAAGATATATAATACAGTACACAAGATATATAATACAGTACACAAGATATGTAATACAGCATATAAAGATATGTAATACAGACAAGATATGTAATACACACAAGATATATACAGCACAAGATACAGAATACAGCACACAAAGATATGTAATACAGCACACAAGATATGTAATACAGCACATGATATATAACACAGCACACAAGATATATAACACAGCACAAGATATATAATACAGCACACAAGATATATAATCCAGCACAAGATATATAATATAACACAAGATATGCAATACAGCACATGTATATATACACAGCACAAGATATATACAGTACACATGATATATACTACAGCACACAAGATATATAATACAGGCACACAGATATATAATACAGTATACAAGATATGTAATACAGCACACAAGATATATAATACAGCACAAGATATATAATACAGTACAAGATATATAATAGACAGTACACAAGATATATAATACAAGTACAATAAGATATATAATACAGCACACAAGATATATGTAATACAGCACACAAGATATGTAATACAGCACACAAGATATGTAATACAGCACACAAGATATGTAATACAGCACACAAGATATGTAATACAACACAAGATAGATATATAACACAGTACACAAGATATATAACACAGTACACCAGATATATAAATACAGTACACAAGATATATATAATACAGTACACAAGATATATAATACAGCACACAAGATATATAACACAGCACACAAGATATATAATACAGCACACAAGATATATAATACAGCACACAAGATATGTAATACAGCACACAAGATATATACTAATAAGTACACAAGATATATAATACAGCACACAAGATATATAACATACACAAGATATATAATACAGTACACAAGATATATAATACAGTACACAAGATATGCAATACAGCAAGCACACAAAGATATATAATAAGTACACAAGATATATAATACAGTGGCTGGTGAAGATATATAATACAGTACACAAGATATGTAATACAGTACAAGATATATAATACAGCACACAAGATATAACATAAGTACACAAGATATGCAATGGGCAGTACACAAGATATATAATACAGCACAAGATATATAATACACAGCACAAGATATATAATACAGTACACGTAAGATATATAATACAAGTAACAAGATATATAATAATACTACACAAGATATATAATACAGTACACAAAGATATATAACACAGCACACAAGATATATAACACAGCACAAGATATGCACACAGCACACAAGATATATAATACACAAGATATGTAATACAGCACACAAGATATATAATACAGTACACAAGATATATAATACAGTACACAAGATATAAGCACACAGTACACAAGATATATACTACAGTACACAAGATATATAATACAGTACACAAGACATATAATACAATACACAAGATATATAATAATAACACACAAGATATAGTAAATACAGTATACACAAGATATATAATACAGTACAACAAGATATGCAATACAGCACAAGATATATAATACAGCACACAAGATATATAATACAGCAATAATAAAGATATATAATACAGTACACAAGATATATATAATACAGCACACAAGATATAATATAAGTAATAATAAGATATATAATACATACACAAGATATGTACAGCACAACAAGATATATAATACAGCACACAAGATATATAATATTAACAAGATACATAATTTCACAGTACTAACAAGATATAATTACAGCAATAATCAAGATATATACACAGCACACAAGATATATAATACAGCACACAAGATATGCATACAGCACACAAGATATGTAATACAGCACAAGATATGTAACACAGTACACAAGATATGTAATACAGTACACAAGATATATAATACAGCACAAGATATATAATACAGCACACACAAGATATATACACAGTACACAAGATATATATAATATATACACAAGATATATAATATGGAAAATACAGATATGTAATATATAAAGATATATACAATACACAAGATATATAATACAGTACACAAGATATGTACTTCAGCAGCACAAGATATGCAATACAGTACACAAGATATATAATACACACACAAGATATGTACAGCACACAAGATATGCACACAGCACACAAGATATATACACAGCACACAAGATATATAATACAGTACACAAGATATATACACAGCACAAGATATATAATACAGTACACAAGATGTAATAGCACAAGATATGTAATAAGGCACACAAGATATATAATACAGTCAAGATGCACACAGCACAAGATATATAATATAGCACACAAGAGGACATAATACAGTACACAAGATATAACACAGCACACAAGATATATAATACAGTACACAAGATATGTACACAGTACACAAGATATATAATACAGCACACAAGATATATAATACAGTACAAGATATATAATACAGTACAAAGATATATAATACAGTACACAAGAGATATATAATACAGTACACAAGATATGTAATACAGCACACAAGATATATAACAGTACACAAGATATATAATACAGTACAAGATATATACACAGTACACAAGATATATAACACAGCACACAAGATATATAATACAGTACACAAGATATATACAGCACACAAGATATATAACACAGCACACAAGATATGTACACAGCACACAAGATATGCACACAGCACATGATACATAATTACACACAAGATATGTAATACAGCAACAAGATATATAACAGTACACAAGATATGTAATACAGCACACAAGATATATAATACAGCACACAAAGATATATAACACAATACACAAGATATATAATACTAACACTACACAAGATATATAATACAGCACACAAGATATACACACAGCACACAAGATATATAATACAGCACACAAGATATACACACAGTACACAAGATATATACTACAGTACACAAGATATATAATACAGTCTACAAGATATATAACAACACACATATATATAATACAGTACACAAGATATATAATACAGTACACAAGATATGAATAAAGTACACAAGATATATAACACAGTACAAGATATATAACACACAGCACACACAAGATATGTAATACAGCACACAAGATATATACTACAGTACAAGATATATAATACAGCACAACAAGATATATAATACCACACAAGATATATAATACAGGCACACAAGTTACATAATAATAGTACACAAGATATATAACACACAAGATATATAATACAGTACACAAGATATGTAACAGCACACAAGATATATAATACAGCACACAAGATATATAATACAAGTACACAAGATATATAACATATACACAAGATATATAACACATACACAAGATATAGAATACAGCACACAGATATGCACACAGCACAAGATATATAATACAAGTACACAAGATATATAATACAGTACACAAGATATGTACAGTACACAAGATATGCAATACAGCACAAGATATATACAGTACACAAGATATGTAATACAGCACAATAAGATATGTAATACAGCACACAAGATATATAATACAGCACAAGATATATAATACAGCAATAATAAGATATATATTACAGCAATAACAAGATATATAATACAGCACACAAGATATACAATCACAGCAATGTAAGATATGTACACAGCACACAAGATATGTGTAATACAGTACACAAGATATATAATGACAGCAATAAGATATGCACACAGCACACAAGATATATACACAGCACACAAAGATATATAATACAGCACACACAAAGATATATAATACAGCACACAAGATATATAACACAGCACACAAAGATATGTAATACAGCACACAAGATATATAACACAGTACACAAGATATATAATACAGTACACAAGATATATAATACAGCACACAAGATATATACAGCAATACAAGATATATAATACAGCACAATAAGATATGTAATAATATAATACTAAGATATATATAATACAGTACACAAGATATATAATACAGCACAAGATATATAATACAGCACACAAGATATATAATACAGCACACAAGATATATAACAGCACACAAGATATAATACAGCACACAAGATATATAATACAGCACAAAGATATGTAACACAGCACACAAAGAGATATGTAATACAGCACACAAGATATATAATACAGTACACAAGATATGTAATACAGTACACAAGATATATAACACAGTACACAAGATATGTACACAGTACACAAGATATATAATACAGTACACAAGATATATAATACAATACACAAGATATATAATACAATACTACACAAGATATATACTACAGTACACAAGATATATAATACAGTACACAAGATATATAATACAGCACACAAGATATATAATACAGTACACAAGATATATAATACAGTACACAAGATATATAATACAGCACACAAGATATATAACACAATACACAAAGATATATAATACAGCACACAAGATATATACAGCACACAAGATATGCACAAGATATATAATACAGCACAAGATATATAATACAGCACACAAGATATGTAATACAGCACACAAGATATATAATACAGCACACAAGATATACACAGCACACAAGATATATAATACAATACTACACAAGATATATAATACAGTACACAAGATATATAATACAGCACACAAGATATATACTACAGCACACAAGATATATACAGCAATAAAGATATGTAACACAGCACACAAGATATATAAATATATACACAAGATATATAACACAGTACACAAGATATATAATACAGTACACAAGATATATAATACAGCAATAATAAGATATATAATACAGTACACAAGATATATAATACAGCACACAAGATATATAATACAGTACACAAGATATAGTAATACAGTACACAAGATATGTAATACAGTACACAAGATATGTAATACAGTACACAAGATATAATACAAGTACACAAGATATGTACACAGCACACAAGATATATACACAGCACACAAGATATAACACAGCACACAAGATATATAATACAGCACACAAAGATATATAACACAGCACACAAGATATATAATACAGTACACAAGATATATAATACAGCACACAAGATATGTAATACAGTACACAAGATATGTAATACAGCACACAAGATATGTAATACAGCACACAAGATATATAATACAGCACACAAGATATGTAAATGCACACAAGATATGTACACAGCACACAAGATATGTAATACAGCACACAAGATATATAATACAGTACTAAGATATATAATACAGTACACAAGATATATAATACAGTACACAAGATATATAATCCAGCACACAAGATATATAATACAGTACACAAGATATGTACTACAGTACACAAGATATATAATACAGTACACAAGATATATAATACATATACACAAGATATATATAATACAGTACACAAGATATAATACAGCACACAAGATATATAACACAGCACACAAGATATGTAATACAGTACACAAGATATATATACCACAAGATATATAATACAGCACACAAGATATATAACACAGCACACAAGATACATAATACAGCACAAGATATATAGCACACAGCACACAAGATATGTACATGTAGCACACAAGCATATGTAATACAGCACACAAGATATGTAATACAGTACACAAGATATGTAATATACACAAGATATGTACACAAGATATATACACAGTACACAAGATATATAACACAGCACAATCAGATATATAATACAGTACACAAGATATATATAATACAGTACACAAGATATATAATACAGCACACAAGATATATACACAGCACAAGATATATATAATACAGCACAACAAGATATATAATACAGCAGTACACAAGATATGTAATACAGCACACAAGATATATAATACAGTACAAGATATATAATACAGCACACAAGATATATAATACAGCACACAAGATATATAATACAGCAATAACAAGATATATAATACAGCACACAAGATATGTAACACAGCACCACAAGATATATAATACAGCACACAAGATATATAATACAAAAGTACAGAAGATATATAATACAGCACAAGATATGCAATACAGTACACAAGATATATAATACAGCACACAAGATATATAATGTATAGCACAAGATATGTAATAATAAAAGTACACAAGATATATAATACAGCACACAAGATATATAATACAGTACACAAAGATATATAATACAGTACACAAGATATATAATACAGTACACAAGATATATACACAATACTACACAGATATATAATACAGTACACAAGATATATAAATACAGCACACAAGATATATAATACAGCACACAAGATATGCACACAGTACACAAGATATAATACAGCACAAGATATGTAATACAGCACAAGATATATAATACAGTACACAAGATATATAATACAGCACACAAGATATATAATACAGCACACAAGATATATAATACAGTACACAAAGATACAGAATACAGCACACGTAAGACATTATAATACACAATACACAAGATATATAATACAATACACAAAGATATATAATACAGCACACAAGATATACAACAGCACAATGTAAGACATGTAATACAGCAATAACAAGATATATAATACAGCACAAGATATATAATACAGTACAATAAGATATATAATACAGTACACAAGATATATATAACACACAGCACAAGATATATAATATAGCATGTAAGATATATAATACATTACACAAGATATGTAATACAGTACACAAGATATATATACAGTACACAAGATATATAATACAGTAATAATAAGATATATAATACAGTACACAAGATATATAACAGCACACAAGATATATAATATATAGTACACAAGATATATACAGTACACAAGATATGTAATACAGCATAAGATAAAATACAGTACACAAGATATGTAATACAGCAATACGATATGTAATACAGCACACAAGATATATAATACAGTACACAAGATATATAATAGCACACAAGATATATACTACAGCACACAAGATATATAATACAGCACAAGATATATAACACAGTACACAAGATATGTAATGTACAGCACACAAGATATATAATACAATACACAAGATATAAGCACATATACACAAGATATGCAATACAGCACACAAGATATGTAATACAGTACACAAGATATATACATAGCACACAAGATATGCAATACAGCACACAAGATATGTAACAGCACAAGATATATAATACAGTACACAAGATATATACAGTACACAAAGATATATATAATACAGTACACAAGATATATGTAATACAGTAAAGGATATGTAATACAGCAATAACAAGATATGTAATACAGTACACAAGATATATACTGGTACACAAGATATGTAAATACACACAAGATATATAATACAGTACACAAGATATATAACAGTACACAAGATATATAACACAGTACACAAGATATATAATACAGTACACAAGATATGTACCACAGCAATAACAAGACATATAACACAGCACACAAGATACATAACACAGCACAAGATATATAACACAGCACATATATCACAGCACACAAGACATATAACACAGCACACAAGATATGCACACAGCACACAAGATATATAATACAGCACACAAGATATATAAATACAGCAATACTAAAGATATATAATACAGCACACAAGATATATAACACAGCACACAAGATATATAATACAGCACACAAGATATATAATACAGTACACAAGATATATAATACAGTACACAAGATATGTAATACAGTACACAAGATATGTAATATATACACAAGATATATAATACATACACAAGATATGTAATACAGTACACAAGATATATAACACAGTACACAAGATATGTACACAGCACACAAGATATGGGTATCATAGTACACAAGATATATAATACAACACACGCATATATAATACAATACTACACACAAGATATATAATACAGTACAACAAGATATATACAGCACACAAAGATATACAACACAGCACACAAGACATATACCACAGCACACAAAGATACATAACGGTACACAAGATATATGGAAGCAGTTCACAAGATATATAACATAACACACAAAGATATATACACAGTACACAAAGATACATAATACAGCACACAAGATATAATACAGTGACACAAGATATATAACACAGCACAAGATATATAACAGCACACAAGATATGTAATACAGTACACAAGATATATAACAGCATACAAGATATATACAGTACACAAGATATATAATACAATACTACACAAGATATATATACAGTACAAGATATATATACAAAATACAGATATATAAATACATATACACAAGATATATAATACAGCATATATATGTAATACAGTACACAGATATATAATACAGCACACAAGATATATATAATACAGTACACAAGATATATAATACAGGCCAAGATATATAATACAGCACACAAGATATATACTACGAGTACACAAGATATATGAACAGCACACAAGATATATAATACAGTACACAAGATATGGTAACACAGCACACAAGATATGCAATACAGCACAACAGATATGTAATACAGCACACAAGATATATAACACAGTACACAAGATATGTAATACAGCACACAAGACATATAATACAGTACACAAGATATATAACACAAGTACACAAGATATAGTAACACAGCACACAAGATATATAACACACAGTACAAGATATATACACACAGCACACAAGATATATACTACAGCACACAAGATATGTAACACAGCACACAAGATATGCACACAGCACACAAGATATGTAAATAGCACACTAAAGATATATAATACAGTACACAAAGATATGTAACACAGTACACAGATATGTAATACAAGTACACAAGATATGTAATACAGCACACAAGATATATAATACAGCACACAAGATATATACAGTACACAAGATATATATAACACAGCACACAAGATATATAATCCAGCACACAAGATATATAATACAGTACACAAGATATGTAATACAGCACAAGATATATAACACAGTACCATCAAGATATATAAATACAGCACACATATATAATACAGCACACAAGATATATAATACACACAAGATATATAATACAGCACAAGATATGCACATAACACAAGATATATAACACAGCACACAAGATATATAATACAGCACACAAATATATATAATACAGCACACACAAGATATATACTACAGTACACAAGATATATAATACAGTATACAAGATATGTACACAGCACACAAGATATGTAATACAGTACACAAGATATGCATACAGTACACAAGATAAGTAATACAGTACACAAGATATGTAATACAATACACAAGATATATAACATGCACACAAGATATATAACACAGCACACTGTAGATATATACAGTACACAAGATATATATAACAGTACACAAGATATATAATACAGCACAACATATGGCTAAGTGCCACAAGATATATAACACAGCACGATATATAATACAGCACACAAGATATGTAATACAAAGCAATAACAAGATATATAATACAGCACACAAGATATATACACAGCACACAAGTATATATAATACAGCACACAAGATATATATACAGTACACAAGATATATAACACAGTACACAAGATATGTAATACAGCACAAAGATATATAACACAGCACACAAGATATATGGTAATACAGCACACAAGACATACACAGCACACAAGATATATACAGCACACAAGATATGTAATACAGCACACAAGATATATACAGCACACAAGATATATAATACAGCACACAAGATATGAACACAATATATATAAATACAGCACAAGATATACACAGCACACAAGATGCACAGCACCATGATATGCACACAGCACAAGATATATATACCAGCACACAAGATATATAACATGGAAAACACAAGATGCTATATAATACAGCACACAAGATATATAATTATACACAAGATATGCAATACAGCACAAGATAGTATAATACAACACACATATATATAATACAGCACACAAGATATATATAATACAGTACACAAGATATATAATACAGTGCACATGTAAGATATATAATACAGTACACAAGATATATACAGCACAAGATATACACACACACACATATAATACAGCACAAGACATATAATACAGCACACAAGACATGTAATACAGTACACATATATAAATACACACAAGATATGGAAGTAATACAGTACACAGATATATAATACACATATATAATACAGTACAATATATAATACAGCACACAAGATATAAGTAAATTACAGCACAAGATATATATAATACAGCACACACAAGATATATAATACACACAAGATATATAACATGGAAAGCACACAAGATATATAATTACAGCACAATATATATAATACAGCACAAGATATATAATACAGTACATATATATTACAGCACAAGATATATACAGTACACAAGATATATAATACAGTACACAAGATATATAATACAGTACACAAAGATATAGTAATGAAAATAAGATATACACACACATATATATACAGCACACAAGACATATAATACAGCACACAAGATATATAATACAGCACATGATATTTAATAAGCAAAAGCTAACAAGATATATAACACAGCACAAGATATATAATATGGAAAGTACAATATATACTACACAAGATATATAATACAATACTACACAAGATATGTAATACAGTACACAAGATATATAATACAGTACACAAGATATGTAATAAAGTACACAAGATATGTAATACAGTACACAAGATATGTAATACAGTACACAAGATATATAATACAGTACACAAGATATATAATACAATACTACACAAGATATATATTACAATACGACACAAGATATATAATACAATACACAAGATATATAATACAGTGCACAAGATATATAATACAGTACACAAGATATATAATACAGTACACAAGATATATAATACAGTACACAAGACATATAATACAGTACACAAGATATATAATACAGTACACAAGATATATAATACAGTACACAAGATATATAATACAGTACACAAGATATATAATACAGTACACAAGATATGTAATACAGTACACAAGACATATAATACAGTACACAAGATATATAATACAGTACACAAGATATATAATACAGTACACAAGATATATAATACAGTACACAAGATATATAATACAGTACACAAGACATATAATACAGTACACAAGATATATAATACAGTACACAAGATATATAATACAGTACACAAGATATATAATACAGTACACAAGATATATAATACAGTACCTGAATATATAATACAGTACACAAGATATATAATGCAATTACTAAGATATATATTGCAATTGCACAAGATATATAATGCACCACAGATATATAATACAGTACAAGATATATAATACAGTATATAATACACAAGATGTATATACTGCACAAGATATATAATACAGTACACAAGATATATAATACAGTACACAAGATATATAATACAGTACACAAGATATATAATACAGTACAGTACACAAGATATATAATACAGTACACAAGATATATAATACAATACACAAGATATATAATACAGTACACAAGATATATAATACAGTACACAAGATATATAATACAGTACACAAGATATATAATACAATACACAAGATATATAATACAGTACACAAGATATATAATACAGTACACAAGATATATAATACAGTACACAAGATATATAATACAGTACACAAGATATATAATACAGTACACAAGATATATAATACAGTACACAAGATATATAATACAGTACACAAGATATATAATACAGTACACAATATACATAATACATACACAATAAAATATAGTATCAGTAAAAGTCCAAAAATCCGGACTGCTTGGTGATTGGGTCGGTCCGGATTTTCGGATTTTCCGGATTCTCAGGCAGTACTTTTAAAATTAAAATTTAAGGAGGAATAAAGAAGAGATGAACAGGTACATTTTGATAGTTTATTCATTAGCAAATATAGCATGCTTCATTTATCAAAACGAGCAGTTTTAATGAAAAAGCTGTGACTTCTAGAATTTTATTCTTTGCCTTTTTGATATCATAAATTGTAGACTTTCCAATGTTGTATTTTCCATTAGAACAGTATTGCTCACACCACGTACTAGTTTCTTAATTATTTCAAGTTTGTCACTCAATTTCAACGTGTTCTTCTTTCTCTTCACACAACGAAGTTTATCTACTTTAGGAGCCATTATTATGGGCTTGTACAGTAATCTGTAAATGGAAAGAGTAAGACTCAAAATATTGTTCTATTCATACTGTGCTTGATATAATGCATTCACGGAATGTAATATTTTTGCTAAAATGACGTACGTATTACAGTGGAAAGTGGGATAAAATCGTGACGAAAACAATGACTTTCGCTTTCTTTCGTTCAAAAGATGTTACCGTAATCACTTTTCGAATGGTTTAGTTAAAAAACTGTTGTATTACAATAATATTCCCTCCTAATTGACTTGAATAAATAATTGAATGGAAATATACAATATTTTTGTTGAAACTACCCGCGTTTTAGTGTAAAGTGTTGTAATAATAAATGGTAAACAATTTGCCTTCGGCACTCGTGTTTCAGTTTATAGGACGTAGAGCGTTTTTACTGAAGGTTTTGTTGTTCGCTTACCCTCAAAAACGTGGGTCGAACTATAAACGAGGAATATCATAAATTAACGATTTCTTGGTCAAAAAATCAGGGTCGACAGATAAACGAGGGGGGTTTATAGACGAGTATATACGGTATGTTGTCACAGTTTGATTGCTCGATTAAAGTGGAGACCACGTGGTCGCTTGTTGTCGCTGTGCAGCTGTGGCGCTCACGCATGCGCACATACACACAAAAGCCCGCTAAAAAAAAAAAAATAATTAGTTTTCCAAAAGTCCGGATTCTCGGGTGGTCCGGATTTTTGGCATCCGGATTTTTGGACTTTTGCTGTATACAAGATATATAATACAGTACACGAGATATATAATACAGTAGACAATATATATAATACAGTACACAATAAAATACAGTACACAAGATATATAATATAGTTCACAAGATAGATAATACAATACACTAGATTGATAGTATAGTACACAAGGTAGATAGTACAGTATACGATATAGTACAGATTTCTTATTCTTGTGTTTCAGCGCACTATCTTTGGCATCACTCCTGAGCAATTGTTGGCACGTGCTGAGATGAAGGCTTCTGACCAACAGACAGAGAAGTTAGCCAGTGCTATAGAGAAGAAGCTGGAGAGAGAATGGGATAAAATGGCTTCATTTATGGATCCAGCTGGTGAGAAATGCTTGTATATGTATTATATCTTTAAATTGGCTTTCTTTATGTTTCAATACAGGAATGGCTCGGTATTCCCAACCCCAGTTGTTCGCAATCCTGCTTACAGTATTCATAGTTGATATTTTAACACCCATATATAATATAAGCAAAGCATATTCTGCTTATTTGCAAGGAGTATAAGAAAAATAATATCCATGAAGATGGTATATTGCTATAAAATAGGAAAACTTAAGAGTGTGTATGTGTGGCTACACACACAAAATACAGATAAAAAAGCCATTTTTTTCTAAAAAACAGTTTTTGTGATGTAGCTCGGAATACGACGCTCAGCAATGTTACTTAGGTACAGTAGGATCTCGCCAATAACGACTTCCACAATAATTTCAACATTAACGGTAAGTTACAATAGACACCCATTTTCAATAATAACGTCTGGGTTCTCTTGAATAACGGAGATTAGATTTTGTGGGAAGCGTCCGAGCGCATCAATGATAGCGTTTGTTTGGCCTCCATGTTGATGACGTAGTTGTCCGCTCTGCCTCACTCATTCTCACACACGCTCTGTGGAATACAGCGCTGCGCCCACGTGTGAGATTTTTGCCTCTATAACCAGTGGTTGTGAGGTTCGGTGATCAACAATGGCTTCCGTGTTTTTGCCTGTGGGGGCTGGGGGAGGTGGTGGAGGGAGTGATTTACCGCCTGAATGCCCGGGAACTTTTAAAGTGAATGAGAAAAAAGACCCCAAAGCTAAGAGACAAAGTCACAAGAAGCATGCCTACTCGATCACGGATAAAGAACAGATTGTTAAGCTCATTGAAAGTGGTGGACGGAACATTGATATTGTGAAGAAATTGAACTGTCCTGAGTCTACAGTGCGAAATATTAAGAGGAACTTAGAGGAGACCAAGAAGAGTATTGCGCTGGCTAAGAAATATTTCGGTAGTGATGGAAATGCAAGGCGAGCTATGAATGATAAAAGTGATAGAAACAGGTTGATAGTGATAACAGAGCATTTTCTTGTGAAATGGTTTGCTTGTAGAATGAAAGACAATGCAAGCGGCCCTCAGATACGAGATCAAGCAAGGGTATTGTACGCTGCTGTAGCTCGAAAGAAAAACATTAAGCCTCCCCCTCCTTTCAATGCCTCAGTAGGGTGGCTGCATAAGTTTAAGATTAGAAGTGGCACAAAGTATGCAAAGTATCAGGGTGAGGCTTCGTCTGCTGACTTAGTGGCTGCAGATTCCTTCCCTGAAATTGCCAATCAAATCATTCAAGAGGGAGGTTATACCCTGGATCAAATTTTTAACTGTGATGAGACTGGGTTGTTTTGGAAAAAATCCCCTAAAGCAACATTTATCTCTAAGAAAGAAAAACAGGCAAAAGGTGTGAAAATGGCAAAGGATCTCTTTAGTGTCCTCCTAACCTGTAATGCTTCAGGTGACTGCCTTATGAAGCCTCTGGTGCAAATATAAAAGACCAAGAGCTTACAAGGGATGTGATATGTCCAAACTGAATGTCTACTGGGAAAAGACAAATAAAGGCTACATGTCCACGGAGTTATCAAAGAAGTGGTTTGATTATTGTTTTGTTAAGAATGCCAAAGAATACTGCCGGAAGAAGAATGTATCCTTCAAAGTGGTGCTCTTTCTAGACAATGCCCCCAGTCATACACGATTTCTAGTAGGACGTCACCCTAGCGTTGAGGTTGTGTTTCTACCACCAAATACAACTTCCAAAATACAGCCACTAGACCAAGAAATCATAGCAAATGTAAAGTTGCTGTACTACAAATATGTCCATGACAAGATGAGGAAGGAAACTGATAAGCAAGAAGAAGTGAAGGAAATTGCTGAAACTGTGAGCAGTAGCGAGGAGGAGGAGGAGGAGGGTCCACCCCTCGCCGCTTCCGCTACTCCGCCTGGCTCACACACCGCCTCCACTGCTCTGCCTGCCTCACTCACAGCCTCCGCCTCCACTCCTCCTCCTCCTGGCGTACTTTCAACCTCCACA
>NW_024743150.1:42500-47500 GCF_018991925.1 Homarus americanus | reverse complement strand
TCTTACAATATGATGATCATTTTGAATATAAACATCATAGATTTTGCATTAGACATACAAATTTTAGATATAATGTTTACTCTGAGTAAATATGTTATTTTTTGTGCAAAATATATGACATTTGTATTCAAAATATTCCTGGTCTTACAAGGAATCCAGCAATGTCAATTATATTATCCTAACTTTAGTTTGAGGTATTATTTATTACTAAAAAGGTAAATATTCTGGTTTTCCCACACATCTGGTAGGGAGGTTGGTGGGGGGTGAGGGGGAGGGAGGGACCGACCGACCATCTGTTACCGTGTGAAGAATATTTTTTTTTTTTATTAACTGAAGATATTTGTTTTAGCTCATAAAATTCATACAAATTACCCGGTCAGAATATAATTTACATTGCTGGAATTCTTATAATTTGATGATCATTTTGAATATAAACATCATAGATTTTGCATTAGACATACAAATTTTAGATATAATGTTTACTCTGAGTAAATATGTTATCTTTTGTGCAAAATATATGACATTTATATTCAAAATATTCCTGGTCTTACAAGGAATCCAGCAATGTCAATTATATTATCCTAACTTTAATCTGAGGTATTATTTAATACTAAATGTTAAAATTTAGTTTTTTCACCCAACATCTCTTGAAGGGAGGATTGGTGGGGGGTGGGGGGGAGGGTTGGGACTGACCGCGCGGTTGGAAGAGGGGGGGAGGCAAGGTGGGGTACTTTGATTGACAGATAGTGTTGTGAAGAATATTTTTTTTTTTATTAACTGAAGATATTTGTTTTAGCTCATAAAATTCATACAAATTACCCGGCCAGAATATAATTTACATTGCTGGAATTCTTACAATTTGGTGATCATTTTGAATATAAACATCATAGATTTTGCATTAGACATGCAAATTTTGGATATAATGTTTACTCTGAGTAAATATGTTATCTTTTGTGCAAAATATATGACATTTATATTC
Organism: Homarus americanus; assembly: GCF_018991925.1. Lineage (NCBI taxonomy): Eukaryota > Metazoa > Arthropoda > Malacostraca > Decapoda > Nephropidae > Homarus > Homarus americanus. Next base: position 46,521 of record NW_024743150.1, on the reverse strand, counting down.
AAAATTTTCCTGGTCTTACAAGGAATCCAGCAATGTCAATTGTATTATCCTAACTTTAGTTTGAGGTATTATTTATTAATATTTAGTGGTTTTCCCCCAAAAATTTCTCAGAGAGGGAAGAGCCAGCAGTGTAGTGTGAGAAGAGGGGGAGGGAGTTGAGTCCATTATTTGAATGGACATTAACTTGGCAACTGTATTTCTCTTAAGAATTAATTGTGTGCATGTACCAACATAAAATTAAGATGTTATTTTTACTAGAACATAGGTATTGTGTCGGAAAAAGTGGAGTTTGGGGATCGGGCCAGTTTCTATTGGAATTAATCCCATATGTTCTGTTGTTCACTTAGCGCGGTTTTCACTTAACACGGTACCCTGTGGGTTTTATTGACCGTGTTAAGCGGGGTAGTACTGTGTGTATATATATATATATATATATATATATATATATATATATATATATATATATATATATATATATATATATATATATATATATATATATATATATATATATATATATATATATATATATACTTCACTTCAGTGGGGTATGCTATAACGAACGGATCCTACTACGAATATTCCTATAACGAACGGTTTTACCTATAAAATTGAGAATGAACGGTTTTACCTATAAAATTGAGAATGCTATAACGAACGCAACTCCTACAACGAACGGATGAATACGGGACTATTTCGCCTGGCGCATGAATATTGTTGTACCGCGACCCACAACAAGAGCGTCAGGCGCCATCTTTGTCTCATTGTGTAGCCAGTGCACCACTGTTATTGTTGAAATTTCGTCTTTTGATGTGGAAATTCGCGTTATTTGTATAACTATTTTGTTATACAAGTATACAATTGTAACAATGAGTCGTCCAAAGCGAGTGAGAAAGCTAATAACCCTTGAAACTAAGAAAGAAATTATAAAGAAACGTGAGAATGGAAGAAGCATTGCGAAACTTAGTGATGAATATGGGATGGCTAAATCGACTATATGTACGATTTTGAAGAATAAAGAGGAGTTAAAAACTGTGCAAGTGGCTAAGGGAATCTTTAGACTTAGCAAAGCAAAGTGTAATGTGATTGAAGAGATGGAAAATTTACTCTTAGTGTGGATAAAGGAGAAAGAAATGGCAGGTGGTAACATTAGTGAAGCTATAATTTGTGAGAAGGCTAAACAATTGTTTGAGGACCTTAAAGCCAAGACTCCCAGTGGAAATGATAGTGATGTGCCAGTGTTTAGGGGTACCTGCATGCTGAATAACACTAAGGTAAGATAAAGTACCGTATTTTTTACATTTTCCACAGAATTTTTTCAGTGTTAAGTGGTTGTATTTGGGGGCCTGGAACGGATTAATCCTATAACGAACGAATGCTATAACGAACGAGGTTCTGGAACCAATTACGTTCGTTATAGCATACCCCACTGTACAGTGTGGTATGCTATAACGAACGGATCCTACTACGAATATTCCTATAACGAACGGTTTTACCTATAAAATTGAGAATGCTATAACGAACGAAACTCCTACAACGAACATAATTTAATTTTTTTTTTTTTCTAATTTATTGTTTTATTATTACAAATATTAATGATATTCTTTATTTCAGGGGTTTACATGCATATTTATGCACTTTTTTACAATTTTTACAATTTTATATTATATTTTTCAGTGTTAAGTGGTTGTATTTGGGGGCCTGGAACGGATTAATCCTATAACAAACGAATGCTATAACGAACAAGGTTCTAGAACCAGTTAGATTCGTTATAGCATACCCCACTGTATATATATATATATATATATATATATATATATATATATATATATATATATATATATATATATATATATATATATATATATATATATATATATATATATGTATATATGTATATATATATATGTATATATATATATATGTATATATATATGTATATGTAATATTCAGAAATTTCAGAGTAATTTCAAATGCCCCGCCATTAGCGATACTGAGCGTTCAAGGTCGTCTGAGGGAAGAGAGCGCTCCCTGCACATAGCGAGAGTTTGTGGAACTAGGCCTATATGATATTAAATGTAATTTGCCGAATTAATAATGATGCGATTCATGAAGTTAAGGGACTATTATTGAATTTGAAATTATTATAGATCGTTTATCAGTCTGAATAATGTTACGGGTGTCCCAAGTAGTTATTAGTTAGGCGGAAAATATGTCATGTAGGCCTAAGCTAGCGCCTTGGAGAGACGCAACGCTGGCTGGTCCTCAGTCACGTGAAAGCGATTGGACCTACAGGACGTCCCCGCGCGTCCGTCACAGAAATAGTCACGTGGCCTAGTCACCTGTGCTGCGCTATTGCAGTATAACAAGGTTTCCGTCAAAACCCACTTGACCGGAGTTGACCGGAGTTTGACTGCGAGAGATTGACTGCCTTTTGAGACTGCCGTTGATGATTGAGGGTGGCGATTGTCGCCATTGGACCGATCAGTGTAGGCCTGTCACTGTTTAGCGGGGTATCAAGGATCTCTTGAGGGAATCTAGCCGTCTGGGTGCAGCTCCCTCGGCTCACAACACCACATGTCTCGAGCAGCTTAGTGAAACCCTCTTGCTAACGGGAAGCTAAAGCTTCTCTCAACTGTACAAGGTCTGATTGGCTCACTCCCTTCCGCTTTATGGACGCACTGGGAGTACACTGAGGCTATCTGAGTAAATTAATGGTCACACACTGAGACCATGAGTCTAGGACTCTAGGAGATACCTAGTAGGAACATTTTATCTCCCTTATTACGGGTGTATGTTGAGTTGGGTGGAGCATGGTTCACGAGTATTGGTGGACCCAGTAACATATTAATAATAGTGAATATATTTGGGGGTAGTTAATACCATTTCTCAGTTACTGATATTATCTTGACGAGTGTAGTTTAATATTTCTTAAATAATTTTGATAGTATTGTTTTTTGAATGTTTGTGTCATTAAGTGGAACCAGAGTGATACTGTGACTTGATTCTTTTAATGCATCTAATTTTTCTTCATAATTCTGATCTCAGGTATAACCTTTGTTCCCCACAGTAGTGGTTAAGTTAGGTTAGGAAGTGTGCATCTGTTGGGGTGATATAATTTTGTTGAGTGCCCTTAAGGCCTATTCATTGTAGGGTATTTAATTTCTTATTTTTTATTACCATTTCCTCAGTGACTGATATTATTTTGTTGAAAGCCCTTAAGGCTTATTCATTGTAGAGTATTTAATTTCTTATTTTTTATTACCATTTCCTCAGTGACTGATATTATTTTGTTGAAAGCCCTTAAGGCCTATTCATTGTAGAGTATTTAATTTCTTATTTTTTAATACCATTTCCTAAGTGACTGATATTATTTTGTGAAAGCCCTTAAGGCCTGTTTCATGTGTGCAAGCAACATTTCTTAATACTTCAAATTTATTGTTGCCTGAGTTTCTAATAATTTCTATATCATGTATAACTTTTATTCCCCAGAGTAGTGTTTTAAGTTCAAGTTAAGAGGTGCGCATATTGGTGTACCATTATTTGATTGTGTTTGTAGTGTTGGAGGGAATATAAGTGTCTAAATTTTACAGTGTGTCTCATTCATCCCAGTCACAGACGCTATCCTTCCACGGGTCACGGACAATTCATTTTGTTTAGTAGATTTAAGTGTTCTTGTGCTGGTTCGGGATTTTTCTCAAAGGGGCGCTTCCACTGCCATTACCATCTTATAATCTTTAATAAACCCCAAATTCAATGAATACAGCAGTTACACTTATAGCATATATATATATACATATATATATATATATATATATATATTTTATATATATATATATATATATATATATATATATATATATATATATATATATATATATATATATATATATATATATATATATATATATATATATATATATATATATATATATATATATATATATATATATATATATATATATATATATATATATATATACACGGTGTACCCCCTTAGCAGCGGTCAGGTGGACAGAGG
>NW_024743150.1:0-37500 GCF_018991925.1 Homarus americanus | reverse complement strand
ATTTTTATTTCTTGTGCAAAATATATGATGTTTATATTTAAATTATTCGCTGTCTCTCAAGGATTCCAGCAATGGAAATTATATTCTCCTAACTTTAGTTTGAGATATTATATAAGATAAAAACTGTAAGCCTAAAACCCTGGCTGGGCAGATGGGGAGAGGGAGGGAGGGATGGAATGTGGGGGGATGAGGTGAGGTGGTACGTTTGACAGTTGGCGCCCAAGGTCTAATGTGTGTTTATTTAGCAGTCCTTAAGTGACTAAGCTTCTCCCCCCCCCTCCTTTTCCCATAGATTTATTTTTATTTTTTTAGCTTTTTCTGGATGGGTGTGTTGTAATTAGTCATGTATATGGAGTTACTACTGTAATTTTAACCTCTAAATTAATAGGGAAATGTAATTATATCAATAGATAACAACAACCTCATTAAACAAAGAGATAATTGGCAGCTTACATACTGTACAACACAAGTGCCTGATCATAATTTGAGAATAATCATTATCTGTTGCAGGATATTCCATGTATGACCTGGAGCAAGTTGTCAAAATTCCTGTACTTGTGGAAGACACCAAGCGGAAAGTGGCAGAGGAGAGGAATAAACTCATCCACAGCATGACACAGACAGACTGCCTCTTCCAGCAGGTAAGTCAGTCACTGGTATGTGGCTAAGGCAGTGTTGTGACAGAGTATTTTACAGGCAGCCCTCAATTTATCAATACATTTTTTTTAAAAATTGAACCTTAACTTAAAGTGAGGATGCCATTTCAGGGGCTTTTAGGGGGCTCTGTACAGATTTAGAGCTGTGAGTGTACAGTACAGTAGAGTAGTTCATTTAATGCAGTGGTTCCCAGCCTCTGTGTAATTATCCTTTTGTGGGTAACTTGGTATTTTCGAAGCAGTAATAGACATTGACAATCCATGATTCTTTTGGTATGATAAGAAAGGTACAGTTGCCTGCACATATACCTGGTACAGTGGCTGGCACATTTTGTGTGATGTGACAACTCTGTGTTTGTTTACATCATATTAAAACTCCAAGAATAACCTTAGGGAATGTTGCAATAGTAGCCAGACTAAAGATGCTAGAGAAACATTCCTTACATCTCATTACATGCACCAGCCACTGTACCAGGTATGAGTGCAGGCAACTGTACAGTAACAGTCAAAAGTAATTAACGCTACTGCTAATCTAGTACAGTATGTTGAAGAGCAGAATGATAGAAATAATGTAATCAATTTAGTTAAGGAACTATATACCGTATATACCCGTGTATAGCACGAGTTCTTAAGACCAAATTTTTGGGCAAAAAGTTGGGGGTCGACCTCTATACGGGTAATAGTTTCGTTAGGTTGAAAAAAATTTACCAGTAACTACCAGTAAACAATGGAAACGATGCACCAACGCACCACCCGCTGTGAGTGTCGGTACAGTTGCCAGGGCAGATCTCTTGCGTCATCATAGCAAGCCCAAAGTAGCCAAATGCATGGTATGGTATGCACAGGAGTATGTAAAACATAAAGTATTCATTTTTAAAAGTGTATTTATAGATACATAAATTTTTGTTAATTAAATTTGAAACATCAATATGATGTGAGTCAGGTCATCTACACACAGTTGCCAGTTTCAAAATTTTCCTTTTAAAATTTTAAGTTACCGAGTATTTCTTTTCCCAAATCGTTTTACAATACTGTAGGTAAAACAGTATACTATTGTGCAAACCCCACAGAAAAAAAATTAACAAATGGAGACACCAAAAATGTAAAAAAAAAAAATGCTGTCTGACTTGCAACACTGTTGGTAGGGTCAGGTGGTTCTAACGGTACCTGCCAGGACCCGGTAATCAAATTTATAACAATATCTAACCTCAATTACTGTAGTTTATCTGATGTAGGCAATATGAAGTAAAAAATACCAGTTAAAGTGAGAAATTGGAAGAGAATAAACAAGAAAGATGTTGGGCTATTTTTGGTAGGGCTGAGGGAGAGAGTACCAGCTGTTTGGTCTTTTTTGGCGGGAGAGTCACGCAAATATCCGTACTAGTATTTGTTTGGTGTCTTCTGTATTTTTAAAAATGAATACTTCTAAATTAAAAGTACCGTAACATTGTATTATATAAAAACTTGTCATATTTCTGGAAAATAAGAAGCAAGAAAATAAGAATACACCGGTAAACACAATTTCAACGTACGCTAAAATTAAAAGCTGCTTAAGAAGGGCCGATGCAAACACAAAGCCTCCACGACCAGGGCTCTGCCGTATCAGCTAGACGGTACACGTGTTTTTCGAATCGTTTTCAGTTAAAAAACTTTTACATCACAAGTGAATTAGGATAGAATATTATTGTAATATAACAGTTTTTAACTGAAAACCATTCAAAAGGCGATTACGGTAACATCTTGTGAACGAAAGAAAGCGAGTCATTGTTTTTGTCACGATTTTATCCCACTTTCCACTATAATACGTACGTCATTTCAGCAAAAATATTACATTTCCATATTCTCAGAAATAAATAGTAGTTTTGCTGAAACGTGATGTATTTCAATGTAAATTAGGATAAACTACATGCAGAAAACAAAAGACTACCTAACCTTCCGATGTTCAAGATATGTTACTCGTATTTTTAATAGTTTTCGGTTAAAATACTGTTATATTAGTGATATTCTATTCATACTGTGGTTGATATAATACCTTCACGGAAATGTAATATTTTTTGCTGAAATGACATACGTATTACAGTGGAAAGTGGGATAAAATTGTGATGAAAACAATGACTTTCGCTTTGTTTCGTTCAAAAGATGTTACCGTAATCACTTTTCGAATGGTTTAGTTAAAAAACTGTTGTATTGTATTACAATAATATCCTAATTGACTTGAATAAATATTACGATACCATATTTCTGAATATTTTCATTAAAATCCATCAAAATCATTTTCCTTGTCATCGTCTGCAGCACCAAACAGCTTCTCCCAGTCCTCTCCTTGAACAGGGCTAGAGGGTAACGTGTTTTTCGAATCGTTTTCAGTTAAAAAACTATTACATCACACGTATATTTTACCTAAACTGTGCCTGAATGAATATATTCTCGGAAATAAATAGTAGTTTTGCTGAAACGTGATGTATTTCAATGTAAAATAGGATAAAATACATGGCGAAAACAAAAGACTTCACCTAAGCTTCCGATGTTCTTGAGATGTTATTCGTTTTTTTAATAGTTTTCGGTTAAAATTCTGTTATATTACAATGATATTCTATTCATACTGTGCTTGATATACTACATTCACGGAAATGTAATATTTTTTCCTGAAATTACGTACGTATTACAGTGGAAAGTGGGATAAAATCGTGACGAAAACAATGACTCGCTTTCTTTCGTTCAAAAGATGTTACCGTAATCGCTTTTCGAATGGTTTAGTTAAAAAACTGTTGTATTACAATAATATTCCCTCCTAATTGACTTGAATAAATACTTGAATGGAAATATACAATATTTTTGTTGAAACTACCTGCGTTTCAGTGTAAAGTGTCGTAATAATAAATGGTAAACAAGTTTATAGGACGTAGAGTTTTTCTGAAGGTTTTGTTGTTCCATTACCCTCAAAATCTTGGGTCGACCTATAAACGAGGAATATCATAAATTAACGATTTCTTGGTCATAAAATCGGGGTCGACCTATATACGAAGGGGGGTTATAGACGAGTATATACGGTATATATATATATATATATATATGTATATATATATATATATATATATACATATATATATATATATATATATATATATATATATATATATATATATATATATATATATATATATATATATATATATATATATATATATATATATATAAAATATGCAAGTAAATCACTGTAGGTGCGAATGATCCAGGTATATGCTGATAACCACAAGGAAAAAGAAAACACGAAGTTCCCAAGCGCTTTCGTGAAATTCACATGTATTTCTCCTTAGTCTATACTCACCCCTGAAGATGTGAATTACACGAAAGCGCTTGGGAACTTTGTGTTTTCTTTCTTGGTTATCAGCATATATATATATATATATATATATATATATATATATATATATATATATATATAACATATATATATATATATATATATATATATATATATATATATATATATATATATATATATATATATATATATATATATATATATATATATATATACATACATATATATACAGTTGTACCCCGCTTAATGCGGGTCAATTGAACCCACAGGTACCACGTTAAGTGAAAACCGCGTTAAGTGAACAACAGAACATATGGGATTAATTCCAATAGAGACTGGCCCGACCCCAAACTCCACTTTTTGACGACACACAACTATGTTCTAGTAAAAATAACATCTTAATTTTATGATGGTACATGCACACAATTAATACTTAAGAGAAATACAGTCGCCAAGTTAATGTCCATTCAAATAATGGACTCGACTCCCTCCCCCTTTTCTCACACTACACTGCTGGCTCTTCCCTCTCTGAGAAATTTTTTGGGGAAAACCACTAGATTTTAATAAATAATACCTCAAACTAAAGTTAGGATAATATAATTGACATTGCTGGATTCCTTGTAAGACCAGGAATATTTTGAATATAAATGTCATATATTTTGCACAAAAGATAACATATTTACTCAGAGTAAACATTATATCTAAAATTTGTATGTCTAATGCAAAATCTATGATGTTTATATTCAAAATTATCATCATATTGTAAGAATTCCAGCAATGTAAATTTTATTCTGGCCGGGTAATTTGTATGAATTTTATGAGCTAAATAAAATAAAAAAAATATTATACTTCACCGCGTATATGAGTAGATGAACCGCATTAAGTGAAAGTTTGGTTCTGGCGAGGCACTGCGTATATGAGAAATCGCGTTAAGTGAAACCGCGTTAAGGGGGGTACTACTGTATATATATATACAGAAATACCCCGCTTAACACGGTTTCGCTTAGCGCGATTTCACGTATACGCGGTTCCTCACCAGAGCTGATCTTTCACTTAACGGGGTTTTTTTCCACGTATACGCGCAGAGTGTCCGGCTCAGAGCTATTTTTAGATTCCCCCCACCCGCCACCCTGCCTGACTGACTGCCTGCCTGCCTGCCTGCCTGCCTGCCTGCCTGCCTGCCTGCCTGCCTGCCTGCCTGCCTGCCTGCCTGCCTGCCTGCCTGAGCTCATAAAATTCATACAAATTACCCGGCCAGAATATAATTTACATTGCTGGAATTCTTACAATATGATGATCATTTTGATAAACATCATAGATTTTGCATTAGACATACAAATTTTTAGATATAATGTTTACTCTGAGTAAATATGTTATCTTTTGTGCAAAATATATGACATTTGTATTCAAAATATTCCTGGTCTTACAAGGAATCCAGCAATGTCAATTATATTATCCTAACTTTAGTTTGAGGTATTATTTATTACTATACCTGGTTTTCCTCCCAAAATTTCTCAGGAGAGGGATGAGCCAGCGAGTTTAGTGTGAGAAGAGGGGGAGGGAGTTGAGTCCATTATTTGAATGGACATTAACTTGGCAACTGTATTTCTCTATTTCTCTTAAGTATTAATTGTGTGCATGTACCATCATAAAATTAAGATGTTATTTTTACTAGAACATAGGTATTGTGTTGGAAAAAGTGGAGTTTGGGGGTCAGCTGGTCTCTATTTCATTTAATCCCATATGTTATGTTATTCACTTTACGCGTTTCTCACTTTCCGCGGTACCCTGTGGGTTACATTAACCGCGTAAAGTGAGGGTTGACTGTATGCTGATAAGCACAAGGAAAGAAGAAAACACGAACTTCGTGTTTTCTTCTTTCCTTGTGGTTATCAGCATATACCTAGATCACGCGCAACTACAGTGATTTACTTGCATATATATACAGTAGTACCCCGCTTAACACGGTCAATAAAACCCACAGGGTACCGTGTTAAGTGAAAACCGCGCTAAGTGAACAACAGAACATATGGGATTAATTCCAATAGAAACTGGCCCGACCCCCAAACTCCACTTTTTCCGACACAATACCTATGTTCTAGTAAAAATAACATCTTAATTTTATGATGGTACATGCACACAATTAATACTTAAGAGAAATAGAGAAATACAGTCACCAAGTTAATGTCCATTCAAATAATGGACTAGGCTCCTCCCCTCTTCTCACACCTACACTGCTGGCTCTTCCCTCTCTATGAGAAATTTTTGAGAAAACCACAAATTTTAATAAATAATACCTCAAACTAAAGTTAGGGATAATACAATTGACATTGCTGGATTCCTTATAAGACCAGGAATATTTTGAATATAAATGTCATATATTTTGCACAAAAGATAATATATTTACTCAGAGTAAACATTATATCTAAAATTTGTATGTCTAATGCAAAATATATGATGTTTATATTCAAAATGATCACCAAATTGTAAGAATTCCAGCAATGTAAATTATATTCTGGCCAGGTAATTTGTATGAATTTTATGAGCTAAAACAAATATCTTCAGATTAATAAAAAAAAAATATTCTTCACGACACTATCTGTCAATCAAAGTACCCCACCTTGCCTCCCCCCCTCTTCCAACCGCGAGGTCAGTCCCAACCCTCCCCCCCCACCCCCCACCAATCCTCCCTTCAAGAGATGTTGGGTGAAAAAACTAAATTTTAACATTCAGTATTAAATAATACCTCAGATTAAAGTTAGGATAATATAATTGACATTGCTGAACTCCTTGTAAGACCAGGAATATTTTGAATATAAATGTCATATATTTTGCACAAAAGATAACATATTTACTCAGAGTAAACATTACATCTAAAATTTGTATGTCTAATGCAAAATCTATGATGTTTATATTCAAAATGATCATCAAATTATAAGAATTCCAGCAATGTAAATTATATGCTGACAGGATAATTTGTATGAATTTTATGAGCTAAAACAAATATCTTCTGTTAATAAAAAAAAAAAATATTCTTCACACAGTAACAGATGGTCGGTCGGTCCCTCCCTCCCCCCCACTCCCCACCGACCGTCCCTACCAGATGTGTGGGAAAACCAGATAATTTACCTCTTTAGTAATAAATAATACCTCAAACTAAAGTTAGGATAATATAATTGACATTGCTGGATTCCTTGTAAGCCCAGGAATATTTTGAACACAAATGTCATATATTTTGCAAAAAAAATAACATCTTCACTCAGAGTAAACATTATATCTAAAATTTGTATGTCTAATGCAAAATCTATGATGTTTATATTCAAATGATCATCATATTATAAAATTCCAGCAATGTAAGGCTCTATTCTGGCAGGGTAATTTGTATGAATTTTATGAGCTAAAACAGGCAGGCAGTCAGGCAGAATTGGCGGGTGGCGAATCTAAAAATAGCTCTGCAGGCACTCTCGCGGCGTATATGTGGAAAAGCACCCTCGTTAAGTGAAAAGTTAAGCTCTGGCGAGGCACAGCGTATAATTACATGAAATCGCTAAGCGAGGCAAGTAAGCGGGAGGCTGTTTACTCGCACTTATGTGTATGTGGAATACTATATACGTACATATACACTTTTACTGTTAAATCACTACTGTAATGTGATACAGGTGATTAATTTTTATCTCTTGTGCAAAATACATGACGTTTATATTAAAATTATTCACTGTTTTACAAGGATTCCAGCAACGCCGGACAGATGGGGGAGAGAGGGGGGGAGCGAGCGAGGGGGCGTGGGGGGAGGGGAAGTAGTACGTTTGACAGTTGGTCCAGGTCTAACGCGTGTATATTTATCAGTTCTTAAGTGACTAAGCTTCTCTCTTATATAAAAGCCAGTGAAATGACCTGGGTGAATATAATTAACTTTGCTGGGACTCTTGTAACAAACTGATTAATTTGAATATAAACATGATATAATTTGCACTAGACAAAACAATTTTAGTACCGTAATCAAATTAGTACATGTGCACTCCAGCTTTGCACTAAGGTTATTTATTTCTATTTCATTTCTTTTAGTATCGGTTGTGTGCATGTAAATGGATGAAAATAAATGAAGAAATCTATGTAAATCTACTCAAAAATACAGTTGAAAAACTTTTTTATAAAATGTACTACAGTACTGTACACTAATGTGCAACAATTTTTATCTCTTGAGCAAAATATATGACGTTTATATTCAAATTATTGGCTGTCTTGCAAGGATTCCAGCAATGCAAATTATGATCTCCTAACTTTAGTCTGAGATATTATATAAGATAAAAACTGTAAGCCTAAAGCCCTGGTTGGGGGTGGGAGGGGGGGGACGGACGGACGGACGGAGCCAGCCACCCAGCGCGGGGTTGGGGTGGGGGGGTTGGGGGGTTGAGGTGATACGTTTGAGCTGAAGGTGTCTGTGTGTTTATTTAACAGTCCTACTAAGCTTCTCTCATTTTAAAATGCCAGTGATATGACCTAGGAGAATATAATTAACATTGCTGGGATTCTTGTAAGATACTGATTTGTTTGAATATAAACATGTTGTAATTCGCACTAGACATAACAATTTTAGTACCGTAATCAAATTAGTACATGTGCACCAACTTGCACTAATTTATTTATGTTTCTTTAATATGGTGTGTGCATGTACTGTAAATGGATATGAAAATAAATAGAAGAAATTTATGTAAATCTACCCAAAAATACAGTTAAACTTTTTATAAAATGTACTACAAATTGTTCACTAATGTACTACATTTTTTATATCTTTGAGAAAATATATAGCCTTATATTCAAATTAATCTCTCTTTAGTCTGAGATATATTTATATAAAATAAACATAAAAATCACCAATCTTTTATCTTTGGAATACGAGGGTGGTGGGAAGGCCGGGGGTGACAGAATGTCTGGCGTTTGTTTGTTTGTTTATTTGAGATAAGATTTGACAGTTGTCGCTGAAGGCCTGCCTGCATGTTTATTTATCATTACTTAAGACGTTAACCGAAATGGACGTTGTCCGATCATCACAGAAACTTTGTATTTATACTTACGTGTGTGTGGAATACTATATACGTACATATACACTTTTACTGTTAAATCACTACTGTAATGTGATACTGGTGATTAATTTTTATCTCTTGTGCAAAATACATGACGTTTATATTAAAATTATTCACTGTTTTACATGGATTCCAGCAACGCCAGGCAGATGGGGAAGAGAGAGGGAGGGAGCGAGCGAGGGTGCGTGGGGGGAGGGGAGGTAGTACGTTTGACAGTTGGCACAGGCCCAGGTCTAATGCGTGTATATTTATCAGTTCTTTAGTGACTAAGCTTCTCTCTTATAAAAAGCCAGTGAAATGACCTGGGTGAATATAATTAACATTGCTGGGATTCTTGTAACATACTGATTAATTTGAATATAAACATGCTATAATTTGCACTAGACAAAACAATTTTAGTACCGTCATCAAATTAGTACATGTGCACTCCAGCTTTGCACTAAGGTTATTTATTTCTATTACATTTCTTTTAGTCTGAGATATTATATAAGATAAAAACTGTAAGCCTAAAACCCTGGCTGGGGTGGGTGGGAGGGAGGGACGGATGGACGGAGCCAGCCAGCTAGCGAGGGGTTGGGGGGTGGGGGGTTGAGGTGATAAGTGTGAGCCGAAGGTCTCTGTGTTTATTTAACAGTCCTACTAAGCTTCTCTCCTTTTAAAATGCCAGTGATATGACCTAGGAGAATATAATTAACATTGCTGGGATTCTTGTAAGATACTAATTTATTTGAATATAAACATGTTGTAATTCGCACTAGGCATAACAATTTTAGTGCCATAATCAAATTAGTTCATGTGCACTCCAGCTTTGCACTAAGGTCATTTATTTCTTTTACGTTTCTTTTAGTATGGTGTGTGCATGTAAATGGATGAAAATAAATGAAGAAATTTATGTTAATCTACCCAAAAATACAGTTGAAAAACTTTATATTAAAAAATGTACTACAGTACTGTATACTAATGTACTAAAATTTTTATCTCTTGAGCAAAATATATGACGTTTATATATAAATTATTCGCTGTCTTGCAAGGCTTCCAGCAATGCAAATTATATTCTGCTGAATTTAGTCTGAGATATACAAGATAAAAACTGTGGGCCTAAAACCTTGGCTGGGGGAGAGGGAGGGAGCCAGCCAGGGAGGGAGGGGTGGGGGGTTGAGATGATATGTTTGACAGTTTGAGCAGAAGGTCTCTGTGTGTTTATTTAACAGTCCTACTAAGCTTCTCTCATTTTAAAATGCCAGTGAAATGACCTAGGAGAATATAATTAACATTGCTGGGATTCTTGTAAGATACTGATAAATTTGAATATAAACATGCTGTAATTTGCACTAGACATAACAATTTTAGTACCGTAATCAAATTAGTACATGTGCACTCCAGCTTTGCACTAAGGTCATTTATTTCTTTTGCGTTTCTTTTAGTATGGTGTGTGCATGTAAATGGATGAAAATAAATGAAAAAATTTATGTAAATCTACCCAAAAATACAGTTGAAAAACTTTATATTATAAAAATGCACACAGTATTACTAATGTACTACAATAATTTTTATATCTTGAGCAAAATATATGACATTTATATTCAAATTATTGAGAAGCTGTCTTGCAAGGATTCCAGCAATGCAAATTATAATCTAACTATAGTCTGAGATATTATATAAAATAAACACCTTAAAGCATAAAAGTTATTACGAATCTTTTGTCTGGGAACACAAGTAGGGGAGGTAATAGCGAGCATGGGAAGAGGTGGGGTAGCGGGGGTGACAGAGTGTCTGGTGTTTGTTTGTTTATTTGAGATAAGATTTGACAGTTGGCGCTGAAGGCCTGCATGCTTATTTATCATTACTTAAGAATGACTAAGCTCTTCTCATAATTTGCCACCCAAATGACCTGGGTGAATATAACTTACATTGCTGGGATTCTTGTTAGATAGTGATTTATTTGAATACCTGTATAAACAATCTATATTTGCAATAGACATAACAATTTGAGTACCATAATCATTTAGTACATGTACAGTACAGGTTTGCACTTAGGTCCATTGTTAACCGAGGGACCACTGTATTGCAGTGTACTTGTACTGTACTATATTGACTAAATTCACTAGATAACGTACACAACTAATGGTTGGTAAAACTTGTCAAGTAAGTGAGTGTCAAGTCTGTCAGTATGAGTGGCACGTGTGAGTGCTTGTGTCCCCCATCATAGGAGTCCGTTTTCTCTCGCTTCAGGACGCCTGAGTCCGGTTTCTCTTAATCTTAGAGTGCAGTGCACCAGAGACTTCGTTATTCCTTAGTAATGACACAGAATTTGAAATTGTAACCCCAATTGCAACTGGGATTGCAATTGTTGAGGCAACTAGATATGTCTGATTACAGCAAATGTGTTATTGTCAATTTGTAGGTGAAAGATTTTATCCTCAATAGACGTAGGTTAACATTACACCTGGAGGCAAATGCTTACTAAAGCCTAAGGAAGGATATTCCTTTAACACATAATATCTGGCCAGTATGGGAAGGATCATCGTGTCTCCGTCAGGGGGTCGTGGAGTGGTGGTCCAGCAGGCGTCACGGAAGTTTTTTTTTGGGGGGGTGGGGGAGCACGGGCGTATATGCGATCGGACGTTGTTCGGTTGGACGTTAACCGGCGCATGACTGTACCTCCCATCCGTGAGGGACGGAAAATACCTCCCAGCTATGAGGGACGGGAAATGCCTCCCAGCCGTGAGGTAAGGAAAATACCTCCCATCCGTGAGGGACGGAAAATGCCTCCCATCCTTGAGGGACAGAAAATGCCTCCCAGCCATGAGGGACGAAAAATGCCTTTACTGACCTTGAATGTGCAGCGCTGCCGCTTGTAATAAAAAAAACTTCCACACATTTATTGCATAAATCTTTTTTTAGGCTCATTTGTTATGCTGCTACAATCATATTATTTTTGTATATACATGGCTGCAAGACTGACCAGAAGTACAGTACTGTGACAGGACTGGGAGCCAGTAGGCTTGGCAAAACTACACCAGCCCAGGATTTAAATGTCAAGTAGGCTTGTAAATAAGTTGAGTTGCCACTTTTACAAGTATTTCTTGTTTTCTTAGGTCATTTTGGGATTTGGCCACCATAAAACAAAAATTAAATTTTTCCTGACCAGGGGGTTATGATGTACACTCGCACCAAAAAGTATATGTGCAGGGTGAGATCGACGACTTCCGAAATGATAATCAATCAGTGTGTTTGTTTCCTTTTTTCGGATTGTTGCTTTGTGTCGATTGAATGATGAGCGAGGGTTCGGTCTCGGTGTACGTGGGTATAAAACAGAGGCAATATGAAGCAGTAGAGATCTACACTTGCCAGATGACATGGAAATCTCAGAGGGAACACGAGGAGCTATTATTGCCCTTGATAACGAAAGGTTCGGCGTCACAAATATTAGCCGGCGGGTTGGTGTCTACAGGAACACCGCTGCATGATGGATTCGGCGATACAGTCGACCCTCGTTAATTCGGACTAATAGGGGGGTGTCCCGTTTTGCTTGATTGTCGGAGTAACGATTTAGGTTAGGTTAGGTTAGGTTAGGAAATATAGTACCGTATATACACTCTACGCTGAATATGATACACAGTAACAAAAATACAGGAAATACTGTACTGTAAACATCATATAACTAGCTATATAAAACATTACAATATGTTAATTTCATTTACCTTTGGTAGATGACAGATGAGCTTGATGTGGTGGAGGTTGGGGGGAGAGGTGATAACGTGTTATTCGGAGTCAGTAGAGCTATGATGCTCCACTGGTCCTTGTCCCCCACTTGTAGAAGGCCGAGGTGACTGAGGATGGTCTGAGTCAGCAGCAGGCTCAACAGCTGCAGCAGGGTTGGGACGAACTGGCTTGAAGAATGAGTCTAGTTTCATTTGTTTACCTTGATGATGCTGCCTCTGGATAATGAGTTCCCTAAAGGCTCTAAAATGTTGATAGTAATGCTGAACATCATCACTTTCTGCTGACAATTCATTGTAAGAAATGACATTATCAATGGATTCTTGTATAACTGAGAGTTTGGGTTTCTTGGGCAATGGTTCTTCGTCTTCCTCATCTTCACTATCTCTGCTGTCACCAACGAGAACTTCATCCGCTATTTCTTCTTCTGTTAAGAGTTGGTATCCAGGGTCACCCTCTGTGTCTTCTAGCCAGTTTCTGATGTCATCTTCTGTGACATCATTTTTGCCCGCCCTCTTAAGGATATGATGAAAGTCCCTTGCCTCGAATCCTTCGAAATCATATTCTACCTCCACATTGTACAGAAGTTTTTTCCAAGCATTGGCTAGAGTGGTAGTCTTCAGTGCCTTCCATGAAGCTGCTAAGTTGAATATTGCAGACTTGAGGTTGTAGTTCTTGACGTTATTAACAGTTCTTTGTCCTCGTGTGTCTTCCGTAAGATCTTCTTCATCTTCTATAATAGGGTTGCCATACGTCCGTATTTTCCCGGACATGTCCTCCATTTAGGTCTCGAAATCTTCATCCGGAAGTAATTTTTAAAATTCTTCAAAGGTCCGGAATTTCAGCTTCCATCATTTTCTCCACGGAAAGAAACATGAAACTGTAATGACGAGAGAGAGAGAGAGACTGTGAGAGAGGGGAGGTGGAAACAGTAGAGATCTTGTTCAGTTTTCGTCAGCTGATAAGTCACTTGTACGCCTGTAGGTGTTGTCAACTTAGCTGTCAAATATTTGATTGATAAGGGGGTAGAAGTTGATGATGTGAAGTGTTTTGACCAAGTTAGTAACCTGAAGCAGTTTGTGGAAAATTACAAGTGATGAAGAATTTAGTAATCTGCCAACACATAAAAAGTGGACCAGATACTTTGAAAAATCAAAGAACTTTGAATGTCACTCAGAATTGCTGAGAATTGCACAATTCTTCTTTGCTATATCATCTCACAATGCAAATGTAGAAATAGTTTTTTCACTGATGCAAAGTCAATGGACAAAGGAGAGGAACAAATTGAGTGTTGAAACAATGAAAGGCATTCTGACCGTACAGTACAACTTCCGAGAAACATCTTGCAGTGACTTCTATACCTTTCTAAAGAGGAATCAGCCAATACTGAAAAAAGATCCGATCTACAGAAAACTATGCATGGGCACATAAAGTCACACACACAGTGGAGGAAGAAGACTGCAGCTAAAGAAGATATTCAGCCTTAAGCAAAGGTAATTTTATTTTTTTATTTTTAAGATTTCGATACCATGTATGTTGTATATTAGCCTACATTAAAACACAATGCAATACAGTACACCGATACTGGTATATATATATATATATATATATATATATATATATATATATATATATATATATATATATATATATATATATACAGTAGTACCCCGATTTACGCAGTCAATTGAACCCACAGGGTACCGCGTTAAGTGAAATCTGCGTAAATGGAACAACAGAACATATGGGATTAATTCCAATAGAGACTGGCCCGACCCCCAAACTCCACTTTTTCCGACGCAATACCTATGTTGTAGTAAAAATAACATCTAAATTTTATGATGGTAAGCTCACATAATTAATATTTAAGAGAAATACAGTCGCCAGGTTAATGTCCATTCAAATAATGGACTCAAATCCCCCCCCCCTCTTCCCAGCTCACTGGCCCCTACCTTTCTGAGAAATGATTGGGTGAAACACTAGATTTTAACGTTTAGTAATAAATAATACCTCAGACTAAAGTTAGGGTAATATAATTGACATTTCTGGATTCCTTGCAGGTTAGGGAATATTTTGAATGTAAACTTCATATATTTTGCACAAAAGATAAAATAATTGCTTTGTGTAAGCCAAATTATTACATTAGATCTAAAATTTGTATGTCTAATGCAAAATCCATGATGTTTATATTCAAAATGATCATCATATTGTAAGAATTCCAGCAATGTAAATTATATTCTGGTCCAGTAATTTGTATGAATTTTATGAGCTAAAACAAATGTCTTCAGTTTATAAAAAAAAAAAAAATATTCTTCACGACACTATCTGTCAATCAAAGTACCCCAACTTGCCTCCCCCCCCTCTTCCAACTGCTCCAGATGGTCGGTCGGTCCCAACCCTCTCCCCCACCCCCCACCTTCCCTCCCTACCAGAGAAATGTTGGGTGAAAAAACTAATTTTAACTTTTAGTAACAAATAATACCTCAGATTAAAGTTAGGATAATATAATTGACATTGCTGGATTCCTTGTAAGACCAGGAACATTTTGAATATAAATGTCATATATTTTGCACAAAAGATAACATATTTACTCAGAGTAAACATTACATCTAAAATTTGTATGTCTAATGCAAAATCTATGATGTTTATATTCAAAATGATCATCAAATTGTAAGAATTCCAGCAATGTAAATTATATTCTGGCCGGGTAATTTGTATGAATTTTATGAGCTAAATAAAAAAAAAATTCTACTTCACGCGTATATGGGTAGATGAACCGCGTAAAGTGAAAATTCGGTTCTGGCGAGGCACCGCGTATATGAGAAATCGCGTAAAGTGAAACCGCTTAAAGCGGGGTACAACTGTATACAGTAATACCCCGCTTAATGTGGTTTCGCTTAACGCGATTTTGCATATACGCGGTGCCTCGCCAGAACCGAACTTTCACTTAACGCGGTTCATCTACCCATATACGCGCAGACTGTCCGGCTCGAGACGCTATTTTTAGATTCGCCCCACCCGCCACCCGTTTCTCCCGCCTGCCACCTGCCTCGCGCCTCCCTCCTCCCTCCCTCCCCTCCCGCCTCCGCCTCCCTCCGCCTGGGCAAGCCGCGCTGTAAGGTTGCGCAGTGTGTGTCTTTGTTGCGTTTTCACTGACGTCATATGACATATCGGACTGTGATTGGCCATGCATCCCTACCCCCCTCTGCTGCTAGCTGTAATTGGTTTAAAGTAATATGACGTGTCCTCCCGGGGATAGAGGGAGGGAGGAAAGAGGACGCTGCCGCGGTAGTTTCATCCCTCCAGGCCACCCCGTGTATACGTGCATCCATTGTTCTGTGAAATGGCTTCCGCCGGACCACCACCGCCACCAGAGAGAAACCTTTCCTTACCTGGACCCAGCCGCCCTAAGCCCAAGAAGACACGCCGTGGCCTAAGCTACGAAGTGAAATACCAGATCATTCAAGATTTGGAGAAAGGAACACGTCAAGTTGATCTCGCGAGCCGGCATGGCGTCAACGAATCTACGATTCACACTATTAAGAAGGATTCAGCCAAGATTAAAGAACACATGAAAATCACAAAGTCTGCAGGTGCTTCAATGATCAAGTATTGCCAGAACAAGGTGCTGGTAAAGGATGAAGATTTGCTGGTGAATTTTTTGATTCATCAGGCGCGACGCAACATGGCGGTGGACACGCGCTCATTGCAGGAGTACGCACATGAACTGTACGCAGCAGTGTCACGTAAGCTGGGAATTGCAGAGCCCAAACCCTTCAATGCTTCCTCTGGTTGGCTGCATAGGTTTAAGAAGAGGAACAAGATCACCAACATCAACATTGGTGGTGAGGAAGTTAGTGCTGACCGTGTGGCGGCTAGAGATTTTCCTCCGTTCTTACGTGAGGTTATGGAGGAAGGACAGTACACTGACGACCAGGTGTTTAACATGGACGAATCTGGTCTTTTCTGTAAAAAGTTACCTTCCAAGACCTTCGTTGTCCAGTCTGCCAGCAAGGTAAGGGGTCGGAAGTTGCAGAAGGAACGCATCACCGTCATCTTTACCACCAATGCCTCCGGTACCTGTAAACCAAAGTTATCGGTGATTCACACAGCCCGCAAGCCGCACGCCTACAAGAATATGGACATGAACAAGCTTAATGTCCACTGGCTAACCGCACGTAAGGCGTGGATGTCCTCTTCTCTGTCCCTCTTCTGGTTTGACGACTGTTTTCCCGACGTGAAGAAATTCTGCGAGCAACAGAATGTTTCATTCAACATTTTGTTGCTCCTTGACAACGCACCTGGACACTCGCCCCTACTTATGGATCGTCACCCCAACGTAAAAGTGGTCTTCCTTCCTCCCAACACTACGTCATTAATCCAGCCCATGGACCAGGAGTTGATTTGCAATGTGAAAGCTGCATACTCGGCAAAGAAGTTCAAGCTCCTGAACGACTCTACCAACACCAAGGATGAGTTGCGTAAGCTGGATGACACCGACAGCGAGAGTAAAAGCGACGAGGACAAGGAACAAGAGGTGGCGACTCAAGAAGTTCTCGTCAAACAGTTTTGGAAGAAGTTTAACGTCAAACAAGCTGTGGACTTCTTGGTGGAGGCATGGGGTCAGCTGTCTATTGCTACGATTCGTCACGCATGGAGACATGTGTTGCATGGCATACCAGCTGAGAGGAGGAGTCAACCTATGACTGGTGAGGTTCAGACTGTTGCAGTAGCAGTGGACCTTGCCAGAGAAGCTGCGCACAATATTACAGCTGAAGGCTTCTCCGAGACCACTAACGAAGACATCCTGGAGGTGATCAGAGATCCTGAAGTGACTGCCGACGAGATGTTGGAAGATGAGCACGTCAGTGAAGAGGAAAAAGGTGCTTCATTCTCCGAAGAACACAAGTTAAGTCATAGTGATATTAAGGGTGCCATGGAGTGTGCAGAAAAAATGAAGTCCTTCCTTTCCCGCGACAATGACGATGACCGCTATGAAGTCTTCCATACCCGGCTGGTGCAGGCTATGGAGCCGTACATCACGGTGTATCAAGAAAACATCAACACTAGCCGTCAAAAAAGCATTACCGAGTTCTTCGCCCGCAACCCACCACAGCCAGCCAGAGCCAGTGATAGTGACAGTGAAGGTGAAGGTGACTTTGAGGGATTTGTCAGGGAGGCCCTGACAAATATAACGGATAGTGATGGTGATTCACCTGGTGATGGTGATTCACCTGAGGGCCAGTAATCTGCCCTCTGTCTCGGAACCAGCCTCCATCCCCGTATGCCGAACCATCTCTTCTACTAACGTAAGTGTTCAACATAACTTTTAGTTTTCCTAACCTAACCTTTATTTTTCCGAACTTAACCTTTATTTTTCCTAACCTAACCTCTTCTATATACTTGTTTGTGCATACCATCATAAAGTTAAGATAAAATGTTTACTACAACATAGTTGTGTGTCGTCAAAAAGTGGAGTTTGTGGGTTCAATTGACCGCGTTAAGCGGGGTACTACTGTGTATATATATATATATATATATATATATATATATATATATATATATATATATATATATATATATATATATATATATATATATATATATGCTGATAACCACAAGGAAAGAAGAAAACACGAAGTTCCCAAGCGCTTTCGTGTAATTCACATCTTCAGGGGTGAGTACATATATATTAATGCTATGCAAATATGCAAAATTAATTGTCACGGCTGCTTCAAGGTTACATAGCGCCAAAGTGTGTGCCGGGCGGCTGGGGTGGGGTGGGGGATGTCTTCGGGAACGTCCTCTTTTTTTAATGTTCAGATATGGCAACCCTATTCTATAACCGCAAGAACTTCGTCCCGATATCTTCGTTGGTATATTCTCTTGCAGGCTACAATTATACCCTGATTCATTGGCTGGATCAGGGAGGTAACATTGGGTGGCAAAAACATGCATCTTATTTTACCATCATTACTGACAAGCTTGTCAGCACCTGGGTGAGCAGGTGCGTTGTTCAAAATTAGTAGCGCCTTCACCTCAGCAGCAGGAAGTTTGAGGACATCTTGATATTTTCGCACTGCAGGAATGAAATGCGAGAAAAACCAATCATTGAAGATTTGCATGTTGAACCACGATTTCTTGGAGTGGTAATAATGCACTGGTAGATGGTGCATCATTTCTTTCAAAATACGCGGGCGTGCTGACCTCCCCACCACCACTAACTTTAAACAGTGCATACCGTCTGCGTTCGCACAACACAATGCCGAAAATCGTTCCTTACTTACTTTACGACCAGATAAGGAGGCTTCATTCTTGAAAGCTTGGGTATTCCTGGGTAGGGACCGCCAATACAACCCAGTTTCATTCCCATTATAGACTTGGGAAATCAGGAGCCCTTCACTCTTAATTAAGTCATTTAGCCTGTCCCTGAATGGTTCGATGTCCTCGGTGGGTGCGCTACCAGCTTCACCATGCATAATTTTATTACACATTCCATGGCGATTTCTAAATCGCCATAACCACCCGTCACTAGCTTCGAAATTCTCGATGCCCATATGACTTGCTAGCTTAACAGCAGCAGCTTGTATTTCTACACCACGGACGACATTACCACAGGATCGTTGCTGCACAAACCACTTCGTCACTGCCTCCTCAAGATTTGTATCTTTTGCCACTCTCATACACTTCCTTGCACCAACAGATGATGATTTAGAAGTTGCATCAACATTATATTTCAAAGAAAATGCAATGAGTTTGTCCTTAGCCTTGCGTATGTCCAAACTGTTTGCTTTTTAACACCATACTCGTCACAAACTCTAGACACCAAAGCACCAGCCTCTAACTTCCTTATAAGTTCCAGTTTCTGGTTCACAGAAAGGGTCACATACTTCCTCTTCGGTATTTTACTTCCCCTTCAAGACATGATGTAAAATACAAGGCTAAAAGATGCCTAATCACTGAAATATCAACGAAAATTGCAGGGCATCACAACACTGATACTCGAATATGGCGCTAGGTCAACAATGACTGGCGTGACTCACGCATGCACAAGGCCGCCGCGTGACCCATCTATCGGACAATCCCAGAACCATAAATTTGGCATGGACTCGTCTATAATCCTCCCTCGTTTATAGGTCGACCCTGATTTTTTTACCCAAAAATCGTTAATTTATGATATTCCTTGTTTATAGGTTGACCCAAGTTTTTGAGGGTATTGGAACAACAAAACCTTCAGTAAAAACACTCTACGTCCTATGAACTGAGGCTCGCCGTGCCTGAAACACAGAGTGCCGAAGGCAAATTGTTTACCATTTATTATTACGACACTTTACACTGAAACGCGGGTAGTATTTATTAAAGTCAATTAGGAGGGAATATTATTGTATACAACAGTTTTTTAACTGAAAACCATTCGAAAAGCGATTACGGTAAAATCTTTTGAACAACGAAAGAAAGCGCAAGACATTGTTTTCGTCATGATTTTATCCCACTTTCCACTGTAATATGTACGTCATTTCAGCCAAAATATTACATTTCCATATTTATTTCTGATAATATATTCATTCAGTCACAGTTAAGGTAAAATATACTTGTGATGTAATATTTTAATGAAAATACCCGGTATTTAGATATACGGTATTGTAGTTTTCTTTTGTTTCAAATTTGATTAACAAAGATTGATGTTTCAAATGCAATGAACAAAAGTTTATGTATCTATAAATAAACCTTAAAAATGAATACTTTATGTTTTACATAGTCCTGTGCTACCATACCATTTTGGGCTTGCTATGATGACGCAAGAGATCTGCCCTGGCAACTGTACTGACACTCACAGCTGGTGGTGCGTCGTTTCCATTGTTTACTGGTAGTTACTGGTAAATATTTTTCAAACTAACGAAACTATTACCCGTTTAGAGGTCGACCCCCAATTTTTTGCCAAAAAATTTGGGGTCCACTAAACATGCAGCTATGTGTATGTATGTTTATTTGAGTGCCCCGTCATAGGAGTCCGTTTTCTCTCGCTTCAGGATGCCTGAGTCTTCCGTTTTCTCTCTTAATCTTAGAGTGCACCAGAGACTTGTTTATTCCTTAGTGATGACACAGAATTGAAATTGCAACCCCAATTGCAACTGGGACAATCCCAGAACCAGAAATTTGATACGGACAGTTCAGATTTCGTCCTATTTATCCGAAATCCGGATTAAAGGAGTCCGAATTAACGAGGGTTGACTGTACCTCGAAACTGGTGCTACAGACGACAGGTCTCGGAGCGGCCGTCCACGCTGCACCACCCCTCAGGATGACCAGGTTGAGTGGTTTATTTGGTAGCATAAATTAATGTGGCAATATTCACTATCAGGTTCAAGGCACGTAATGTGGTGACCAGCAGGAGGAGTGGCGGGGTCAGTTTGGGCATATTTGGATGGATGCACGCTAGGGTGTGACAGTTGCCCTCCAAAAATAAAATAAATGGTCCTACAATGCTGTTCAAAGTTTTAGTGTTGTGTATTTATCTAGGAAACACCCATGTCAATTTTCTAGGAGATCGGTGCATGTTTGAGCCAGCACCGTCGACTTTACAAAATAACAAGGAATATTATTATCTAATAAACAAATTTAGTGGAATTTCTTTTATTAGACTTATAAGATATACTAACACCAAGCAAATGATCGATCATATCAATCTTAATACCCCTAAAACAATATTATAGATTAGTATGAAATACATTAATCCCAATAATTGCATTTCTAGGTTCGAGACCCATTTCTCTCAACCGGCGTACAATGAAAAAAAGAAATACTACTACCTCGCAATGCCTGGAGTGTTTGAGGAGCGCCAGCAGGAGATGGCTGACTTCTTCCGTGAATCTCTAGCCCAACCATTTACACGTGGCTACTAGAAGGAGCTGGGAGAGCTTTGTAGAACTGTTGTACAAGAACAGGAGAATCGACCCAGAGGAATGTGAGTTCGGTATTGCTGGATATGACTCATTTACGAACCTTTCTCAAGAAACTTGCAAGAGGAGTGTGGTTATCTACGCTAGGCAAGATCTTAGAGCCAGCCAGGCGAGGGTACAGGGAGAGGATGTGTTTGAAGAGTCCAAGTGGTGTAAAATTAAATTAAAGGGAGGGGACTTACTTATCGTCGGGTGTATCTACAGATCCCCAAACTGTGGCCCACTAAATCAAAGGAACTTAAGAACCTTAATATACAACCCGGCGATGCTCAACCCTAGCTACCTCCTTATCATGGGAGACTTTAACTATGGCGACATCGACTGGAGGAACGAGTCCAACTGGAGAACTGTTGTACAAGAACAGGAGAATCGACCCAGAGGAATGTGAGTTCGGTATTGCTGGATATGACTCATTTACGAACCTTTCTCAAGAAACTTGCAAGAGGAGTGTGGTTATCTACGCTAGGCAAGATCTTAGAGCCAGCCAGGCGAGGGTACAGGGAGAGGATGTGTTTGAAGAGTCCAAGTGGTGTAAAATTAAATTAAAGGGAGGGGACTTACTTATCGTCGGGTGTATCTACAGATCCCCAAACTGTGGCCCACTAAATCAAAGGAACTTAAGAACCTTAATATACAACCCGGCGATGCTCAACCCTAGCTACCTCCTTATCATGGGAGACTTTAACTATGGCGACATCGACTGGAGGAACGAGTCCACCCCGAATGACTTGAATAACCCTGCTACTCCTTTTGTAGAAACTCTGAGAGATAATTTTCTGTTCCAACATGTTAGAAACCCGACACATTACAGAGGGGAGCAAACACCCAAGCCACTTGACCTCATCATAACAAACGAGGAGGGTATGGTGGCCAAACTGGAACACCTTGCCCCAGTTGGCACCAGTCACCATATAGTGTTGTCATTCAGATTTAACTGTTACCTAGTTCAGGATAAGGTCAGGCCAAGGTGCAAATATTACAAGGGAAATTACAATGGGATGAGGGAAGAGATAAGGGGTATCAACTGGCCTGACTTGTTAAGATACAAGATCGCAGACACTACGCTGAATATCATAACTAGTAAAATGACCCATTTGATCGATAAATATATACCCAAGACCAAACCGAGTGCTTTTAGGAATACGAGGGGATCCCTACGCATGAACCATGCGGCGGTCGACAAAATTAAGAAGAAAACCCAGAAATTCAAGACAGGAGGATGTATGCAAGAGCCAGAAACCAAGCAAAGATAGGGTGTAGGAGGGCTGAAAAGGAGTTCCAGAGGCTGGTTGCAAGCGAAGTCATTTCAAACCCAAAGGCATTTTACCGCTATGCAAAGTCGAAATTGAAAACGCGAGTAGGAGTATCAGACCTGAGGCTGGTGGATGGTAGTTACGCAGATTCTGACCAGGATAAAGCTGAGGCATTGAACAGCTTCTTTTCCTCGGTGTTCACAAGAGAGTATGCAACTAACCTTCCTGCGTTTGAGGACAGACGGTTCGACACAGCACTGACCCACATTGTGTTTACAGAAGAGGGTATTAGAAATAAACTGTCCAGGCTAAAGGTCCTTAAGAGTCCCGGACCTGACATGGTGCATCCTAGAGTGCTAAGAGAGTTGTACAACGAGCTTGCAGAGCCCCTGAAGATCCTGTTTTGTAAATGCCTGGATGAACAAATGGTCCCCAGTGAATGGAAAGTGGCTTATGTGAGTCCTATCTTCAAAGGCGATCGTCACTCCACGAACAACTGTAGACCGGTGAGCCTGACCAGCATAATATGTAAAGTACTTGAGAGTATTATCAGAGATGCCGCAATGGAACATCTAATACGAAACAACCTTGTAAAAGATTGCCAACACGGTTTTATGCCGGGGCGCTCCTGCTTAACACAATTGCTCAAGGTATTGGATATTTGGACCCATATTCTGGAACGGGGTGGTAATATCGACAATATTTACTTAGATTTTTCCAAGGCTTTCAACAGTGTACCCCACGAAAGGCTGAAAATCAAACTGGAAGGGTACGGAATTCGAGGAAATGTCCTAGCGTCGATAGAAGACTTTTTACATGACAGAAAGCAGTGTGTGGTGATTAATGGCACAAAATCGTCATCTATACCTGTCACAAGTGGGGTACGACAGGGCAGTGTATTGGGCCCACTGTTGTTTGTTTCATAAATGACATGCCTGACGTTGTACACAAGTCCATACAAATGTTTGCCGATGATGCCAAGTTATTTCGGGAAATTAAGAACCAAGGGGTTTGTGAAGAACTGCAGAAGGACCTCTGTGGGCTCCAGGAATGGTTAAAGAAATGGCTGCTGAGATTCAGTGTCATGAAGTGTAAGAGGATGCACCTGGGGCATACCAACGGTAAGGAGGCGTATCATATGTCCCAACAGGATGAAGAAACTGCACTAGTTGAGAGTGTGTGTGAGAAGGACCTAGGTGTGTATGTTGACAATGATCTGAAATTCTCGGGCCATTGCGAGAAGAAGGTAAATCAGGCAAATAAATTATTGGGTCTTTTAAGAAGGTCGTTCAGATATCTAAACGGTCCGTCCCTCGAAACGATCTTCAGGAGTTAAGTGCTTCCCTATCAGGAGTACTGTCACCCCATCTGGTCCCCGAGATATGCTAGAGACTGTCAGTTGGTTGAAAATGTTCAAAGGAGGGCCACCAGACTGGTGCCTGCACTTCGACACCTCAGCTACCCTGAGAGATTGGAGCGCCTGAACTTGCCTAGCTTATACTACAGACAGGCAAGGGGGGACCTAGTTGAGGTGTATAAGCATCTCAGGGAGCACTACTCAGTTGAGTGCCCTTACTTGGAGCTGGCGGACGCTCGCCCCACAAGGGGTCACAGCTCAAGATTGAAGAAGCCGCAAGTCCAGAAAACCGTGAGGGCATCTTTTTCGGAGTGAGGGTTGTAAACTCTTGGAACAATCTGCCAGAGAGTGTTGTGACGGCACCATGTGTGAGCTCTTTCAAGACAAGACTTGACCAACACTGGAGCGGGTTTAGGTACATTCAGGAGCCGGTGCATGTCCAGTATTTGCCAACAATGCGCCCGGGCGGCTAGCGAGCCGATCTTTTGGTGAAGAAGATAAATGAAAAGTAAAAGTAATCAGAGACGTGACCAATCGCCCAAGCGGCTAGCATGCCGATCAGTGGTGAAGAGGATAAAAGTAAAAGTAAAAGTTGTCTGCTGCTTGTAACTAAAGGATCCGAGCCAGTGAATTTCACGATGGTCTACCCCGGCGCACTTCACAAAGCAAGGTGGATGGCTAAACTGTTCTATACCCTCAAGATTGTTCTTTTGTCAGGCCAGATCAAAGAGCAGTTTCCCAAAGCCGAGGTTGTGACTAAAAGTCAAATCAGCAAGTTAGAACGGTTTGCTGTGTTCACAGTCGCTGTTTATGTCCCATGGTGGATTGTTTGCCCCGTTCCAGCAAGTGCGCCACTGAATGACTTGAATTTGATCGAAACCTTGGCTGAATTTGCCCCATATGACGCCACAATAGTTGACAAAGCACGTGTGGCACTCGGTAGACACACTTGGTACCTAACTGAGGAGTTGGCCCCACTGGCTTTGTTCTCGTCCCAAGTACCAGAAAGGACAAAAGAGGAGATGAGGAAGGCCCTTCTTTGCCATGAAGGCACTGAAGTTACTAAGAGAGTGGGGCTCAATCATGGGGGCTATGGAAAGCCATATCTTCCCCCTGTCCCAGAAAGTGGCACTGCCCTGGTGGACCTAATTGGGCCTGACTCAAGCCGGTTCTTCACCATTTTAGGCATGCCCTATCAGTTTCTCCACAATCCAGCCAGTGAATGGGCGGATCATGACGACTACCTGAACATGAAACGGGTTGTGGACATGCTTCAGGTCGTCAATGAGGCTGCAGAGCGTGGTGTAAAAATTTGCCAGGGATGAGGAGCGCTTTCAAGAAGTCCTTCAAGTAGTTGAAAATGACAGACTCCGCGTTCCTAATCAGCGCAGATGATCATCTGTTTCCCAACAGAAATCATGATTTCTTGCTCCAGAGAAATAATACCTTGTGAATATATGATAAAACCCCTTAATGTACTATGAGAGAATTAGAATGATTAACTTTTTTGTGTTTGTGATAACAGCTTTTAATTAAGACAGGCAAATGGTTTGTGTTAATATCCCTTATGATGGTTGTGTAATCTCATATATAGGCGCGTATGCCTATAAGCAAAATCGCTATTTTCCAAATTGCTGATGCATACTCAAATATGCATGAATCTTCAAAAAATTGCACGTGGGTATTTTTTATGTCAATCTGCAACACCAAAATTTTGAACAGCATTGTAGGACAAAGTTGGGGCAACTGTCACACCCTAATGCACGCAGGTGGTGTCGGTCAACTGGCGGATGTTGGCCCTGGTCGGTTCACTGGCCAGAAGTATGTTGAAGTATTAGAGGACGTTCTTCTACCATCTGTTGAAGCATTACTTTTCCAGCAGGGAGAACCATTCTATCTCGTGCAGGACAACGGCCCCATTCATACGTGTCACGCAGTTCGGGAGTGGTTTGGGCGACATCCATATATCACACTTCTCCCACATCCACCCGGATCTCAACCCGATAGAGCATGTATGGTCGGCTATGAACAAATACAACATTCCTTCAGCGGGACGTCACCCGACTCAAGACTATGTCCTCACCCGTGCCTTGGAGGCATGGGAGTGGCTTCGAGGTCCTAAAGGACTTGACCTGACATCTAAGCTTGTAGCATCAATGCCCTGCAGGTTGAATGCCGTTATAGAAGCAGGTGGTGGTTACACCAAGTTCTAACATAATAAAAGATATTTCACTTCCTATATATTTCACACACACAGGACCCAATATCAGATGTTACTCAATAATATGGGTGATAAGATAACAGTAACGTGACACAGCTGATTACGGGGTTGAACAATTGGTAAATAAGCCACTACCCACCGGAAATCATTATCAAAGGGCCCGTAAAGTATTACATTTAGATTACACAATGTTCAGTATGCAATGACATTATGAAATGGATCAATATGTGGGTGCTTCTATATTGATATTTGTGAGATTCGAAACGTGTGGAATGAGACAGACGAAATATATCTCCATACATCAACGGTCGCAGCTCACCAGGATTACAGGGCTGCCAACATATGGCAGGAACAACTCGCCTTTCCCAATACCTATCATCACTGGTCTCAAATTGTTCACACTACAGTATGCACCGATACTTCTTGTTACGAGTGTATGTATAATATTGTGACCTTTTTATAGGTTAACCTAATGTACCCAAACTTAAAACTAACCAAAAATTTAGTAACCTCGTAAAAGTAACCTAACCAAACTTAAACTAAACTAACCTAACTTAACCTAACCAAAAATTTACTAACCTAACCACACTTAAAACTAACCTAAAATTTATTACCCAAACCTAAAACTAGCCTAACCTAACATAAAATTAACCTAACCCAACTCCCCATACTGTTATAGTGCTTAATCATCAGGTGAAATACACAGATGTAGGGAGTGTTTAATAACATATCGATTGCACTTCAGGTTTACAGTCTTCTCCTGGAGTATGGCAAAGTGCTGCTGGCCCTCATGTCAAAACAACGACTGTCCCATTATCTGACACAACACCTCTCAAGCTGTACTGTCACACTCTCCATTCAGCTCCAGAAACTAAGGTGATTATTACTTTGTTATCTTTTCTTGTTGGGGACACGGGAAGAATATCTGTCAATCTTCTTTAGTGTGTGTGTGTGTGTGCGTGCGTGCGTGCGTGCTTAATGCGTGCATGCTTGGTAAAAAGCCAGATGTAATCTCCTGTGCTAATAAAGAGTTTTTAAGGACATTGATATTTTTTATGTTGACAGTTACCAATTTCGTCTTGTGTGGGGTGTGTCAGACCCATTACTTGGCTGGCTTGTCCACCTGATATAACCCCCTTGACTTTCTTCTGGGTCTTCTGCCAGGGACATCCTTTCAGATTTTGTTTAGGGGGGCAACACCATTACATGCAAAGAGTAAGGGTCAAAATCCTGCTCCATGGTATTTAGCATTGACCTTGGAAACCTTTGATGTGGTGACTGCATAATTAATTACTAAATTGTCAATAAATTGAGTACAGTACAGTGGTCCCTCGGTTAACGAGCACAATCTGTTCCAGCAGGTTGCTCGTTAACCAAAAATCTCGTTAACCGAAACCATTGTTTCAATGGGTTTTTGGGTAATTGGTTCCAGCTCACCGAAAATTGCCTAAATTCAACAAAAAAGGTAGAAAATTACACTTACTTTGAGGTGTGTATGTAGAAGGCTCCTGGATGATGATGATGATGATGATGTGAATTTGAAGTGGGAGGTGAAGGAGGAGAAGGGAGAAGAGAAGGAAGTGGAGGTGGAGGAGAAGCATTTTACTGCTTCTTGGAAGGTGAGTCACCTTCCATGAAAATGTCAGGAACCTCTGGACTGACAGATTCTCCACCATGAACATCCTCTCTCCTTCTTGAAGTGGAAGGTTGAGGGATAGCATCTTGTTCCCTCTGCCTTTTACTGAAGAAAGTGTCAATTGTGGTCTGTGGGGCATCTCTCCTCCTCATCATTAACTTATGTTTAAAGAAGGAGACCATTGTGTCCTCAACATGACACAAAGTTAGTTCAGATTTTTCCACATCTGGGTGCTTTGAAGCCAGTTCCCTGAACTTCTCCCAGTGGTAAGTCACGTCTTTCAACTCTGAAGTTGACATATGGTCATCACTTTCCATTTCCTCCTTACCATTGTCAGCCTCAAACATCTCATCCAGTTGCTTCAAGTCATCGGGAGTAAATTCCTCCTCATGAGACATCACAAGCTCTTCGACATCATCCTCTTCCACTTCAAGGCCCAATGACTGACCAATGGACACAATCTCCTGGTCCAACTCTGTGTCATCCTGAAATCCCTCAAAATCATGGACTACTGATGGCCACAGTGCTTTCCATGAAGAATTGAGGGATCTAGTGGAGACTTCTTGCCATGATGACACAATCAATTTTACAGCCTCCAGGATGTTGAATTGTGTCTTCCAGAACTGTTTCAGTGTTAGTTCAGGATCATTGGAAGTTGCCTGATGACACCTCCTATACATTTTCTTCATGTACAACTTCTTGAAGTTGCTGATCACATTCTGGTCCATTGGCTGTATGATTGATGTAGTGTTGGGAGGCAAAAACAACACTTTCACAAAGTCAAATTGATACTCCAAATTGCTGGCAAGGTCAGGGTCATGACCAGGAGCATTATCCATGAGGAGAAGAGACTTTAAAGGGAGTTTATTGGTGGTTAGGTAGCTCTTGACATAAGGGCAAAACACATCAACAGCCCATTCATTAAAGAGCTGTCTTGTCACCCATGCCTTATGGTTGGACTTCCAATAAACTCCAAGCTTTGCTTTTACCACTTTCTGTTGCTTGAACACCCTGGGGTTTTCATAGTGGTAGACAAGCATAGGCTTCAATCGGAAATCCCCTGAAGCATTGGCACCAAGCAATAGAGTGAGACGGTCTTTCATGGGTTTATGCCCAGGTAAAGAGGCTTCATCTCTGGTGATGAATGTTCTTTTGGGCATCTTTTTCCAGAACAGCCCAGTTTCGTCCACATTGAACACTTGCTGTGGAAGATAATTTTCTTCTCCCATCAGTTCTTTAAATTCCACTAAAAACTTTGCTGCCCCTTCCTTATCAGCACTAGCAGCCTCACCATGCCTAATAACACCGAAAATGTCACTTTTTTTTTTTTTAATTTTTCGAACCAGCCTTTGCTGGCCCGAAAATCTTCAAATTCTGTGCCTGAAGAACCAGGTTCATCTGTCTTTAAATGTTCGTAAATCTCCCTGGCTCTTTCACAAATGAATTCAGTAGAAACTGAATCACCTTTCATCTGTTTTTCCCTAATCCAGGTGAGAAGTAACCTCTCTGTTTCTGCAATTAGGGCTCTACCTTTAAACACTCTGGTAGATTTGTCTCTCACTTTCACTTCTTTAAATTTGTCTTTCTGTGCAAGAATTGTCGACACAGTTGATGTCGACATGCCATATTCTTTGCATTGCGCATTTGTTCTAATGCCTTCTTCATGTTTCTTCATAATTTCCTGCTTGGTTTGGATTGAAATCGCTTTTCTTGATCTCTTAGGCCCCATGCTGGATTCAAACAATGTCAACTCGTGATCTTTTAAGTTTAAACATGCTGTAAATAAAAAATATTTTCTTTATAAAAATACTGCACTGCGCTATATATTGTCACTATGTAAAATAAATTTCGAAATGACCAATAATTTGCTTGGAAACACAGAAAAAAGCCTTTAGTTGAAGAGAGTCTCAAGCAAAATGTTACCTCCACTGAAAACAGAGAGAGACTAATGCTTGTTTGGTGTGTTAACAGGTTGGATGGCGCGCCAGAAACTAGTGACCTTACCTTCAATTATGTTCAATAATTGTTAAAATGACTAAAAAATTTAATATTAAACTTTTAAAATTATTGAATAGTATAAACTTCTTGATATTTAATAAAATAGTCAGGAATTTAAGCCCTACAACCGATTACTGTATTGACGGACTGATACTACAGCTGGTTGACCGCCAAGTACAAGCGAAAACATGTTCAGGTCGGCTCGTAAGAAACTCGTTAATCGAGGGATTGCTCGTTAACCGAAGTTAAGAATCTTATGGGAGGTAACTCGTTAACCGAGGGACCACTGTATAGTACAATGGCTGTGATAAATAAACCCAATATTGTTCTTTAACTTATTAAGAGAACAATAATGATTCCAGCAAAGCAAACTTCTCTTTACCAACATGTTGAGTACGACTCTTGAATTGTTGATCAAATAATTGTATCAGCTAATATACTGACAAAAATAGTGAAAAAATCATCAGTTAACAAATCAGAATATTCAGAATAGGATACATCTTTGACATACTCAGTCTACAGCTAGTGGCTATTAACTGTTTTTACATCAGAGGGTAACGGCAGTGCTTCAGTCGAGCAAAATTATCAACCAGTTCTTCCTTTTCGAATGATTTAACCATTTTCTGTTCATTAGCCATTAAAAGTAGGCTGGAAGGGCAGTCATCACCCGTTGTTGTTCTCTGGTAATCTTTGACGCGTTTTAGCACTGAAAAATCTTTAATTGCTCGCAATAGTAACCGGAATGGCCAATAGTATTAGTAACAAATTGAGTACGTACTTCAGAAAAAGCAATTGGTAAAGCATTTAGATTCTGGTACATATCAAATAGGTCCTGAGGCTTCTTCTGATCTAAGAATACCTTTGCAGAATGCAGTTGTGAAGATAACATAACTGAATCAATGTGCGCACTGTAATATTTAGAAAACAAAGCACGCTTTTCTTCACCAAGGAATTGTTTTATTGAACATAAAAAGAGGAGATGGACTGCAGAAGATCAGTGTTATTGCTAAACCTCCGATCATATTCAGCTGTGCACCTATCAATTACTGATAAGTACAACTCTGACTTCAATTGGTCTTTTAAGCTGTTTCTCTGAACATTCTCTAGATATTTTGAATGCTTCCCAAGTGTGCTGATTGACAGATAATCTTTCAAAGTACCGTCAGTTCTGCTATAACGCGATAGTTGTGTTCTTGTAAAACATCGTGTTATAGAAATTCGCGTAATAGAAATAACAGGGCTTATGGAGAAAATAGGGTTAGGTGCAGATTACTCCAAATCGAAATTTTTTTTCGTAGTTAGCCTAACACAAAGGATAGCACAGTCTAAATAAATGTTACATTCATATCTAATAATGAAATCATACAGTAAATGTATCACTTTACCTTGAAAAAATATGAATATAACTTGATGGGGGAGAAGGTTGATGTTGAGGAGTCAAGCAGACAGGATTTGACAGTTGTCATCATCATCATCAGGTGCAGTTTTTCTTTAGGTCCTCATATATTGTTAAGGCTTTCTCTTTAATGGTGAGGAAGCTGGTCCCAGATCACTTTTTCGTTTGATCTTCTATCCAAACACTTAGAAGCCATTCCATCTCCTCAAGTTCCTTTGGCCGTGATCTCACACTTTTGCTAGCACTCAAGGTTTTTCCAGCAATACAGCTTGCTTTAATCTTTGCTGCATTGTCTCTAATGGTGCGTAAAGTTGACTCCTTTATTCCCGTTGCACGCACAATATCACATGTTCTTTCCTTATTTTCAAAACAATTGACAACATCAAGCTTTTCTTCAAGTGTTATAGCCTTTCTTTTACGATCACCACCGGAAATGCGATCACCAGAACACTTCCCGGAGATATTCTTCTTTTCCATAGTCACCAAATTGGAGAAACAGTACCGTATATCTCGGCTTATAAGACGGAATTTGAACATTAAAAAAAACTGCCCAAAGTTAGGGGGTCGTCTAAACCACCAAGTATAAAATTCTTACCTCTTAAATATTGTGGTTTAGTGTGTACGGAGTGGTGATGGAAACATCATAAGCCACTCACAAGGTCTTACCACTAATTATTTTATACTGAAACTTACGTTTGGCAAGCTGGATTCAAATTAAGATTACCGGTATATTAAAATAATAAAAATGTATTATAAACCTGTCTAACATACCGTAAAAGAGAATTATACCCCTGTAATAAACACAGCTATCATCACACACCCCTCCCCACGCCCCCCCCATTTGCCAGTGAGGAGACAAGAAAGGGAAAGTGACCGCGAGATTGGGCTATTTTTAGCCGTGGAGGTGGTCAGTAATGCATATCGGTATATTTACTGATAATAATACTTCTCCTATAAATAATTAATTTAAAATTTATTTTTTTACAAGGAATATTCAGTAAATGACTGCATTAATTCTTGAAACGACTGACAGTTAAATACAGACGCTTAAGTGACGTCACTTGTGTTTACACTACACCAGCTGGTAACATTTGATGCCATTACTTGAAGTGAATTGGCCTTATTTTAAGTAACTAACCATAAATAAATACAAAAAGTAAAGAAAAGATCAAAAGTGAGAAATAATATACTGTATGTATGTTGTGTTGTCAAAGTTAGAGGAACAATTCAAACTGCAATTGTGTGTAAATGAGGCAGAAAGTCAGGTCAGCGCTGAACCTGGGACTTGGTCACAATTTTCATGATGCCATATGGCAGCAGGGTCTACCATTAGACAACACATTATGCTTCCAATATCTTCCCAGGCGGTAGTATCTACCTGTTTGGTAGCTGCCTACTACCTACACAATTTTTAGTAATATTACTTTGATACATGATAAATTAGACAATGAAAATAAACATCAAATTTAATTACCAAGACGCTTCCCATTGGCAGCTGTAAGAAGAGGGGGAGATGGGCTATTTATAGCCCGTCTTTGTGTCTGAAGTGACCAGTACCCTAATGCACCATAAATAATTCATTTAACATTTATTTTTTGTACATATATTTTGTTGTATATATATATATATATATATATATATATATATATATATATATATATATATATATATATATAATATATATATATATATATATATATATATGTATGTATGTATGTATGTATGTATGTATGTATGTATGTATGTATGTATGTATGTATGCATGCATGCATGTATGTATGTATGTACAATCCGAAAGGGATGATGGATTAGTTGGAAGTGTATCCGTAAAGAAAAACAAATATTTACTTTATACATTACGTCAATGTTTGGCAACTATAGTTTCCGTCACGACAATATTCTCATTAGGCTGGGTCGGGGAGTGAAGCTCTGCTCACTACATTGAATATTATTTATCACTACGCGTCAAAGAGTACATTACAAATCATACTAGCATAAAATCACACTGAGTGAAGCTCTGTAATTATCGCAATATTAAGTAACACTAACCACCGATTTCGAAGCATAACTCACAGGACAAAACATATGGGGATTGGTGGTCACACTGGACGGTGCGAGGCGGGTGGAGGCGGGGCGGGTGAGGCGGAGCGGGTGAGGCAGGGCGGGTGAGGCGGGGCGGGTGAGGCGTAGTTAAGTGTAGTGGGGAGGAGCCGAGGCGTGGTTGATCGGGCCAGGCCGGGGCTTTGCGGGGCGGGGTACGGAACGGCGGGGCACGGAACGGCAGGGCGGGGCAGGGATGGGAGGAAGGGTAAGGAGGGTGAGGTGAGGATTAGGACAGGGAGGAGGATGTAGGTTAAAAGACATGTTAAGTTATAACAGTTAGTACAGACACCGCTTTCATCACTGAAACACAATTTCTACGTTCAACACTGACCAACAATCAAACTGCACTTGGGCTACTGATCGCGGGGGACACTGAGAAATCACGTTAAGCACTGAACATATTTCTAGAAAAAATTCGCGCATACCACGACGAGAGACATTTACTTGAGCTGTAACGGTGACACACTAGGACACTTTTCACGCTACTATGCAGGAACTCCTTATCACGCACTTTCGAACAATACTCAAACAACGAGCCAGGTGTTATAGCTAAATGAGGGAGGGCATGGGTTTACGTTAAGTACACTGTTACCAATAACAAGGGACGAGGAAGGCGTGAGTTAAGGTTATAGTACGCTGCCACCAATATAATGAGACACTCTGATGAGAAGATTACATATAGGTAGAATATTGATAGTATAAGAGTATAAAAGAGAGGAAGATTTTGGTAGCGTGGCCGTGATAGTTATTTACTCTCTGGACTTACACTTATCTTATCTTATACGTCAATACACATCTATTACGTCTTAAGGGCGACTTCTCAAACACCGCTTCGTTACAACTCTTTATTAATTACGAACATGACATGGACACATTAATAACACCTTCTACTGAAGTTACTAGGACATTATATTTACGTTACTAGGACATCATATTACGTTTCTAGACACTGATTCTCGGACACGAACATGAAATGAATACACTTCCCACGTAAGTAACTCATCCCATGGAAAGCTCTGACGAAAACTCACGTGACCTAGGGGAGGCCTAGCAGGTGGTCCTGGGTTGTCTCTATGGGAGACTGCTTAGCTGGGCACCGGTGTGTCGAGGGCAACTCGCTCCCGACTGGAGGCGACCGGAGGCGGCTTGCCTCCGGCCCCTGACTTCTCTCGAGCAGGACTGGGGACGTGGTAGCTGGCCCTTCTTGGTTACAAGACACACTCTCTCTCTGTCTCTCTCTGGGCAGAGGGAGGACTAGGACGTCCTATATATTAGGAGGCGAGCCGTCAGGTTGAGCTGATCCGGGGGGGGGGGTGTCTCCTTACATTTGCCCTCGCTAATGTAGGGTCAGGTCTGGACTTTTTCAGAGACTATAAGTTGTATATTCTGGAGAAATCTTCAGATGGGGCCGTGTGACATGAGAGGCCCTGGTTGATTTGTGGCCCCTTGACTTGGGCTCGAGGGTTACATTTGACCTGGCTAATGTGAGGTCAGGTCTGGACTTCTTCTGCGGTGTAGGTTATTGTGTATATTGGGAGAGAGTCGGCCGGTGCCTTCTTACATGTTTGTTGGGGCCGTGTGACATGGGAGGGGAGCCAGTTGATTTGTAACTCCTTGAGTGGTTGCGAGGGGTACCCTTACATTTGATCCCCGGTTACATATATATATATATAAATATATATATATATATATATATATATATATATATATATATATATATATATATATATATATATATATATATATATATATATATATATATATATATATATTAGGTGATCCAAAACTATGGTAAAAAATATAAGTAGTAATATATTGCCTCAAAAGCCTTAAAATTGTCCATTTGGTTCATAGATAAGGTCTGTAAAATTTTATCCATATTCATTAACATTTAGAGGTCAATCCATTTTGCATATTATACTTGTAGTGTAGGACTGAATTTTCTTGTCCGCATGATACAGTCTTAATATACACAACACATTATATTGGATATTTCAATGTATATAGCCTAGTTGGCCTATTTGGAAAGGGCAAAGAGTCAAGTATTGAGTCATAGGACCGACAATGACAGGTTGAAACAGGAAACACAGACAAGGGTTACCATTAATCAGATGAAGTTACTTATTTCATTTATATCTCATCAGTTCTACAATTATTTCATTATCAATCTAAATAGTATATTATGCTGAATAAAGACAATGTGTTTATAATGTGTTTATCTAGCCCGAAAAATCCTTATTACGTACTAAATGGAAAAAAAGAGGACATTGGATTGACCTCTAAATATGCTTTAAATGATCCAGTTTTTTCTGGGATGCATTTTGTACCTAATGGACAAAAATAAACCTTGTGGAAAAACGTATACAAATATGTGATATTTTGGACCACCTAAAAATATATATATATATATATATATATATATATATATATATATATATATATATATATATATATATATATATATATATATATATATATATATATATATATATATATATATATATATATAATGCAAGTAAATCACTGTAGGTGCGCGTGATCTAGGTATATGCTGATAACCACAAGGAAAGAAGAAAACACGAAGTTCCCAAGCGCTTTCGTGTAATTCACATCTTCAGGGGTGAGTACCGACTTCTGTTTAATAAAATCATTATAAATATATACTGTGCATATATCTCTTGATATATAACTATTAATTAATATTTTTTTATCTCTGGGTGATGCTGGACTCCGGGATGATACACGCCTTTTACTATTAAGAACATATGAAATAACCTAACCTAACCTAATCTAACTACCAAAAACCCCAAAGCCATTACTTTAGGTCAGGTTGGTTAGGTTCAACTTGATTGGCTCACAGTGTGAATTACACGAAAGCGCTTGGGAACTTCGTGTTTTCTTCTTTCCTTGTGGTTATCAGCATATATATATATATATATATATATATATATATATATATATATATATATATATATATATATATATATATATATATATATATATAAAGAAATGACTGCAGTCGGTGTGTTCGTGCGTGAGTTGGTGTGTGTGTACGTGGTGGTGTGTGGAGGCATGGGACTCCTGGAAGGAGGCGGTGGGAGGCGGTGGGGAGCTGTGGAGGGGTGAATACAGGCCGAGGAGGATCGCTGACGCACTAGTCTTCACAGATGCCCTATATCAGCCTTCTACCTTGGGGAATCCTTGAGAACAAGGTCACACTTTAGCACTACACACACGAGGGCCTATAGCATTTCACAGGGACGTGCTGTCACTGAAACACTGCTCAAAACTCGTTGGTATTCAAACTGAATTTTGTGGGAGACAATGTGATTAGGAGAGTGATGGATGACGGGTGAGTTGATGGAGCGAGGTCTACCGGTCTTGATTTTACACAGACGCCTTATATGTCCATAATCGATCAATGCTATTCACTGGGCCATGGAGATGTTCGGGTACTTAGTTCTAACTACAGGAGCGAACACAAACACCTGTAGAGATTTGTAGGTTCTATCTAACGGAATATACAAGGGTGCGCTTACAAGCGTGGGTAGTCCTACACTCTCTAATCATTAAGAGGTCAGTTGACCCATTACAGAGTCATGGGTCAACTGACCTCTCTCTGACTTCTCAGGCGACATGTGTCAAATAAACATTAGCAGCTTCCAGATGTCGCCAGGCACATTATCTAAGCGTGTGGTGACATGAAACAGGGGCATTGCCACACACTACTGATTAGTGAAGTAATATATATAAGTAGAGTACATACATGGTATACATACAACATACGT
>NW_024743149.1:7500-12252 GCF_018991925.1 Homarus americanus | reverse complement strand
CCTACCTGGCCCTCTTACCTGGCCCTCTTACCTGGCCCTCTTACCTCTAATTGTACTCATTAATATCTATAACATTATCCCCTTCTCCTTAATTATATGTAAGACGATTAAACAATAAAATTATATCCGTAATATAGTGATGCATAGCCCCGCAGCTCCTAACCTAACCTAACCTAACCTAAGAGCCAGGTCAATGATAATTATAGAACATTGAAACAAACACAAACACACACACACACACATACACACACACACACACACACACACACACACACACACACAACTCCGGTGGAGGAGGTGGAGTGACATCACCACCTGTCTTACACCACTTGTCCTCCCACTCTCTCTCTCTCTCTCTCTCTCTCTCTCTCTCTCTCTCTCCACTCTTTATCAATCTATCTTTACTCCCTTTCATTCGGTATTGTCTTTGTCTCATGTTCCCATTAACACTCTCTCGCTGCGTCTGTTCCCTCCATTCTATTCTAATTTCCTTCATTATTCCTAATCTTTCATCTCTCTCTCCCTCCCTCATTATCACCTTTTGTCAGCTATCCCCTTCTTCTTTTCCTCCTGTTTATCTCTTACGACCAGGGTGTGTGTGTGTGTGTGTGTGTGAGTGTGTGTGTGTGTGTGTGTCATTAACATAGATAATAATAATCAAGAGTAAATGAAGCTAACATTCATACACACAATAATGGATAAGTAAAAGCTAAAATGACAGGGATAAATTTTTTTTTACTGTTGTGAGAAAGAGAGTGAGGAGGAGGAGGAAAAGAAAGAGAGAGAGAGAGAGAGAGAGAGAGAGAGAGAGAGAGAGAGAGAGAGAGAGAGAGAGAGAGAGGCTGTTGTGGGGGAGGGGGGGCGTTGTTGTGGGCGTTCAAGATCCACTGAAAGAGGTCAGCTTCCAGGGTCAATGTCTGGCAAATTTGTAGGCGTACGAATGGTTCTACACACACACACACACACACACACATACACACACACACACACACCATCTCTCTCTACCAGTGGGAGAAGAGAAGGAGGAGGAGAAAGAAGAAGAGGGAGAGGGGAAGGGAAGAACGGAAGGATATATAGTAATGAGCAATTGTTTTGTTAGTGTGTTTGTCTGTAATCAAAAATTTTCTGTAGTTGACCATAACCTGTGTGTGTGTGTGTGTGTGTGTGTGTGTGTGTGTGTGTGTTAGTAAACAGGTCCCTCATTGGTACATTTCACTTGTTTGTTTAACTTTCTTCCCCTTACTCACTATGCCCGCGTTTTCGTCTAGCTGTGGGTGGGGGGCGTGTGGGTGGTTTTGTGAGGCTGGGTCTGTGGGTGGGTGTGTAAGTGCCTGGATGTTAATCGATTTGCAGATCGTATTCCGGGGTAATGGTTAACCAGTGCAATTGGCGAGGCACTATACACGACATCTTCACTATTCACTTCACTATAAGACACAATAAACATCTTCACTATTCACTTCACTATAAGACACAATAAACATCTTCACTATTCACTTCACTATAAGACACAATAAACATCTTCACTATTCACTTCACTATAAGGTAAAAACACAACATCTTCACTATTCACTTCACTATAAGGCACTATACACACCATCTTCACTATTCTTTTCATTATAAGGCACAATAAACATCTTCACTATTCACTTCACTATAAGGCACTATACACACCATCTTTACTATTCACTTCACTATAAGGCACTATACACAACATCTTCACTATTCACTTCACCATTAGGCACTATGCACACCATCTTTACTATTCACTTCACTATAAGTCACTATACACAACATCTTCACTATTCACTTCACTATAAGGCACTATACACAACATCTTCACTATTCACTTCACTATAAGGCGCTATACACAACATCTTCACTATTCACTTCACTATAAGGCACTATACACAACATCTTCACTATTCACTTCACTATAAGGCACTATACACAACATCTTCACTATTCTCTTCACCATAAGGCACTATACACAACATCTTCACTATTCACTTCACCATAAGGCACTATACACAACATCTCCACTATTCACTTCACTATAAGGCACTATACACAACATCTTCACTATTCACCTCACTATAAGGCAATATACACAACATATTCACTATTCACTTCACTATAAGGCACTATACACAACATCTTCACTATTCACTTCACTATAAGGCACTATACACAACATCTTCACTATTCACCTCACTATAAGGCACTATACACAACATATTCACTATTCACTTCACCATAAGGTACTATACACAACATCTTCACTATTCACCTCACCATAAGTCACTATACACAATATCTTCACTTTTCACCTCACTATAAGGCTCTATAAGCATCTACACCAATCAGTACTCACTTCACTATAAAACTACTTTACGTCTCACCTACTTGGCAATGTTCCAACCTCATTAATTTTTTTTTCGCAAGATTTTGAAGTTCGTGGCCGAATTTCAACTTGACCTCAGTAGAAGAACTGCTGGTCAAGGGTAAGTTGTCGTTATGACTTACTTTGAGAAATTGGACATCTCTTGTTTCACCAGCTCCAGCCTCTCATGGCTGGAGTTGGTTGAAGCTGAAGAAAGCAGCCAAACTTTGGCTTACCTTACACCCAAGCCCCAGAGAGAACCCCGTCAACGAGTGCCCCGCAAGCCCAACCATATTTTGGCTTCCCTTACACCCAAGCCCCAGAGAGAACCCCGTCAACGAGTGCCCCGCAAGCCCAACCATGCTTTGGCTTCCCTTACACCCAAGCCCCAGAGAGAACCCCGTCAACGAGTGCCCCGCAAGCCCAACCATGCTTTGGCTTCCCTTACACCCAAGCCCCAGAGAGAACCCCGTCAACGTGTGCCCCGCAAGCCCACCCAGGTACCCCAGGAGAACGGGTGGCCCAAGGATATAACACCAAAGAAGTCCCGCAAACCTACTGGTAGTTTTACAGGATTTGTTGTTCGAGTCCCCAAGGTGCCCTGCCTTAACTGATATGTAAAAAAATCAATAAAATTGAAAAAAAATTACCCGTTGTTTTGTTTTTATATCCTTGTAAATAAGTACTACAACTACTGTTAATAATAATAGTCTTCTTTATTTCTAAGCCATGTCACTATGTCACATGGTACTGTTTCTCTACTCCACTTCTTTCTTTCATTCATTTCTCTCTATCATACATACATACATACATACATACATACATACATACATACATACATACATCATACATACATACATACATCATACATACATACATACAAACATACATACATACATACATACATACATACTAACTAAACAATTGATAAAGACCAACAGACAGACAGACAGACACGTGGGTCCATCCCCCCCCCCCTGGTGCACACATATGTACAAGGTGTGATAACAACAACATGTACACCTTGTCCTTATATGTACCGTCACGTGTGTGTGTATGTGTGTGACGCATCA
The DNA here is from genome assembly GCF_018991925.1 of Homarus americanus. Lineage (NCBI taxonomy): Eukaryota > Metazoa > Arthropoda > Malacostraca > Decapoda > Nephropidae > Homarus > Homarus americanus. Next base: position 8,796 of record NW_024743149.1, on the reverse strand, counting down.
TCCAGAACAGCATCCGGTGTGACGTCACGTGTTAAACGAGAGATAGACAGACAGATGTAGACAGATGACAGGAGAACAACAAGACAGCTGAAATCTCTCTCTCCAAGGATCATAGCAATACTTACCTTCACTGACTCACGCTTGTATTTCCTACATGTATGTGTGTGTGTGTGTGTGTGTGTGGACAGGGGACACTGCCTCATACGGTTCGAGACACTGAAATATTTATGCCGTCAAGTCAATTCATTATTGTAAATCGATGTCGCTCCAGGTAGGTATCAACGCGGAGTGGGGTGATAGGGAGGTGGTGGTGGGGAGGGGTGGTGAGGGACTGTGGTAGGTGAGGGGACAGTGTGAGGTGACGGGAAGGGGTGGTGAGGGGGCAGTACACACAACTCCCACACCTACCTAGGGAAGAAGAGGGGTAAAGGTGTCCACAAAATATCAGAATGTTATTAATTATTTTTATTCACGAAAGTTAAAAATTACTGTAGGATTTTAACACTTTGTATACGACCTCAGTTGAATTGTAAGTCAGTAATATGATAATTATAGTAATGTTAGGTTGATCATTAGCCCAGTAGTGTTTGTTTGTTTGTGTGTCGTTGTTTACGTCTCCATCATAGCAGCGACATGAGCTCTCTGTATTGTGTATTAAAATATAGAAACATTTACACTATGATATGAATTATTACCTTAATAATTTTGTAATTTTAAGAATATTATAATAACTATGTTTATTAACTTTGTAAATTATTAATGGTAATGTATTAATATTAGACTTGTCACACACACACACACACACACACACACACACACACACACACACACACACACACACACACCTCGTAATAGGGTGTAGTTATAACGATTAATAAGAGCTATAAACCACCTTAGTAGTTATTAATACCTCGCCAATGAACGGACACACCTGCCCATTATTATTATTACAGGTGTGTGTTATGGGAAACGATGAAGAATAGGGGACTCATTATACTGTCATGTACGGCTGAACCTAACATTATATTTCATGATGAGTTTGAATGACCCAACGCTATATATAGGATGATAGTACGTATAATGACCCAACACTAATGAGAGTACATACAGTATAATGACCCAACACTATATAATAATCATGTATAATGACCCAACATCATTGACAGTACTTCGGGAACCAGAGCCGGAAAAAACCCTTATGATGGTGGTAGTTGTTGTGATTATGAGTAGTGGTGGTGGTGGTGGTGGTAGTGGTAGTAGTGGTGGTGGTAGTAGTAGTAGTGGTGGTGGTAGTAG
>NW_024743149.1:0-5000 GCF_018991925.1 Homarus americanus | reverse complement strand
AACATCTTCACTATTCACTTCACTATAAGGCACTATACACAACATCTTCACTATTCACTTCACCATAAGGCACTATACACAACATCTTCACTATTCACTTCACCATAAGGCACTATACACAACATCTTCACTATTCACTTCACTATAAGGCACTATACACATCTTCACTATTCACCTCACTATAAGGCACTATACACAACATCTTCACTATTCACTTCACTATAAGGCACTATAAACAACATCTTCACTATTCACTTCACTATAAGGCACTATACACAACATCTTCACCATTCACTTCACCATAAGGTACTATACACAACATCTTCACTATTAACCTCACCATAAGTCACTATACACAATATCTTCACTTTTCACCTCACTATAAGGCTCTATAAGCATCTACACTACTCAGTACTCACTTCACTATAAAACTACTTTACGTCTCACCTACTTGGCAATGTTCCAACCTCATTAATTTTTTTTCGCAAGATTTTGAAGTTCGTGGCCGAATTTCAACTTGACCTCAGTAGAAGAACTGCTGGTCAAAGGTAAGTTGTCGTTATGACTTACTTTGAGAAATTGGACATCTCTTGTTTCACCAGCTCCAGCCTCTCATGGCTGGAGTTGGTTGAAGCTGAAGAAAGCAGCCAAACTTTGGCTTACCTTACACCCAAGCCCCAGAGAGAACCCCGTCAACGAGTGCCCCGCAAGCCCAACCATACTTTGGCTTCCCTTACACCCAAGCCCCAGAGAGAACCCCGTCAACGAGTGTCCCGCAAGCCCAACCATGCTTTGGCTTCCCTTACACCCAAGCCCCAGAGAGAACCCCGTCAACGAGTGCCCCGCAAGCCCAACCATGCTTTGGCTTCCCTTACACCCAAGCCCCAGAGAGAACCCCGTCAACGTGTGCCCCGCAAGCTCACTCAGGTACCCCAGGAGAACGGGTGGCCCAAGGATATAACACCAAAGAAGTCCCGCAAACCTACTGGTAGTTTTACAGGATTTGTTGTTCGAGTCCCCAAGGTGCCCTGCCTTAACTGATATGTAAAAAAATCAATAAAATTGAAAAAAAAATTACCCGTTGTTTTGTTTTTATATCCTTGTAAATAAGTACTACAACTACTGTTAATAATAATAGTCTTCTTTATTTCTAAGCCATGTCACTATGTCACATGGTACTGTTTCTCTACTCCACTTCTTTCTTTCATTCATTTCTCTCTATCATACATACATACATACATACATACATACATCATACATACATACATACATACATACATACATACATCATACATACATACATACATACATACATACATACATACTTAACTAAACAATTGATAAAGACCAACAGACAGACAGACAGACACGTGGGTCCATCCCCCCCCTCCCTGGTGCACACATATGTACAAGGTGTGATAACAACAACATGTACACCTTGTCCTTATATGTACCGTCACGTGTGTGTGTGTGTGTGTGTGACGCATCATCCAGAACAGCATCCGGTGTGACGTCACGTGTTAAACGAGAGATAGACAGACAGATGTAGACAGATGACAGGAGAACAACAAGACAGCTGAAATCTCTCTCTCTCTCTCTCTCTCTCTCTCTCTCTCTCTCTCACCAAGGATCATAGCAGTACTTACCTTCACTGACTCACGCTTGTATTTCCTACATGTATGTGTGTGTGTGTGTGTGTGTGTGTGTGTGTGTGTGTGTGGACAGGGGACACTGCCTCATACGGTTCGAGACACTGAAATATTTATGCCGTCAAGTCAATTCATTATTGTAAATCGATGTCGCTCCAGGTAGGTATCAACGCGGAGTGGGGTGATAGGGAGGTGGTGGTGGGGAGGGGTGGTGAGGGACTGTGGTAGGTGAGGGGACAGTGTGAGGTGACGGGAAGGGGTGGTGAGGGGGCAGTACACACAACTCCCACACCTACCTAGGGAAGAAGAGGGGTAAAGGTGTCCACAAAATATCAGAATGTTATTAATTATTTTTATTCACGAAAGTTAAAAATTACTGTAGGATTTTAACACTTTGTATACGACCTCAGTTGAATTGTAAGTCAGTAATATGATAATTATAGTAATGTTAGGTTGATCATTAGCCCAGTAGTGTTTGTTTGTTTGTGTGTCGTTGTTTACGTCTCCATCATAGCAGCGACATGAGCTCTCTGTATTGTGTATTAAAATATAGAAACATTTACACTATGATATGAATTATTACCTTAATAATTTTGTAATTTTAAGAATATTATAATAACTATGTTTATTAACTTTGTAAATTATTAATGGTGATGTATTAATATTAGACTTGTCACACACACACACACACACACACACACACACACACACACACACATACACACCTCGTAATAGGGTGTAGTTATAACGATTAATAAGAGCTATAAACCACCTTAGTAGTTATTAATACCTCGCCAATGAACGGACACACCTGCCCATTATTATTATTACAGGTGTGTGTTATGGGAAACGATGAAGAATAGGGGACTCATTATACTGTCATGTACGGCTGAACCTAACATTATATTTCATGATGAGTTTGAATGACCCAACGCTATATATAGGATGATAGTACGTATAATGACCCAACACTAATGAGAGTACATACAGTATAATGACCCAACACTAATGAGAGTACATACAGTATAATGACCCAACACTATATAATAATCATGTATAATGACCCAACATCATTGACAGTACTTCGGGAACCAGAGCCGGAAAAAAACCCTTATGATGGTGGTAGTTGTTGTGATTATGAGTAGTGGTGGTGGTGGTGGTGGTGGTGGTGGTGGTGGTGGTAGTGGTAGTAGTGGTGGTGGTAGTAGTAGTAGTGGTGGTGGTAGTAGTAGTGATGGTGGTAGTAGTGGTGGTGGTAGTAGTAGTATTAATGATGGTGGTGGTGGTGGTGTTGGTGGTCGTGGTGGTGGTGGTAGTGGTGGTAGTGGTGGTGGTGGTAGTGGTGGTGGTGGTAGTAGTAGTGGTGGTAGTAGTGGTGGTAGTAGTGGCGGTGGTGGTGGTAGTAGTAGTGGTGATGATGGTGTTAAGTATTATTAGACGTTATGAGTAATGGTCATCGTGGTAGTAGTATTATGAATAGTGGTTGTGGTACTGTTATAAATGGTGGTAGTAGTGTTATGAGTGTTAGTGGTTATAGTGAAGATTTATTTCCTTTCTACGACACACACACACACACACAGGCTACATAAACTTAGTATTCATAGTGATAATACTAGAATGATAAGTCACTTCCCCAAGTTCTGATGAGAGTCGCTTAAGATCAAAGGAGAGGACTGGAAGTGAGAGATGGTGTGTGTGTGTGTGTGTGTGTGTGTGTGTGTGTGTGTGTGTGTGTGTGTGTGTCTGTGTGTGTGTGTTGTGAAAGGAGTCCTGAGGCATCCTGTGAGAGAGTTAGGTTAGGTAGTGGATGTGAGGGAGAGAGAGAGAGAGGTGTCCATGGAGGTGAGTGGCCGTAAATGTGGGACTCTGTGGAAAGGAATAAAGGAAGGAGGAAGGATATTGACGTGTGAATTGAGGTTGGACATGAGATTGGACAGGTCAGGTCACATCCCACTTTCACAATGGGACCAAAACTCCATTCATATTTTGTCTATCTCTTGTAAACACAAAACTCCCAAACTAACCAATCCCGGAAGTGTTCAGGCAGCCACCAACTACCCATGATTAAGAATGTATTAAAATCTCTACATCCACAGTACAGCAGTGACTAAGATAACTCCACAGCACAGTACAGCAGTGACTAACAGAACTCCATAGTACAGCAGTGACTAAGATAAAATCACAGCACAGTACAGCAGTGACTAAGATAAATTCACAGCACAGCACAGCAGTGACTAACAGAACTCCATAGCACAGTACAGCAGTGACAACAACCAACACAGCAAACGACACACCTCATCACCGAACAGCAGTGAAATAGCCAAAGTTAAGAGTCATTTTCTGCCTCAATCAAAAGTTTTCTAAACAAAACAAAACACGTAGAGAGAGAGAGAGAGAGAGAGAGAGAGGACACACACAAAACACACGCTCCTCTCAAGAAAATTGGGTGACGGCTCTAGTGTTTAATTTTCATAATGCCTGAGTCAATATTTAATGTTTATTTTTTTCCCTTCACAATGTTAAAGTCAACATGATGAGCGGTGACACAGGCTCCCTCTATATAGGTCTTTGTCACTCACTCACTGACGGACGGAGGAATGAGCCAGGATGATTAACCTCTTCTTAATCAGACTAACATGGCTAAAACAACAAACATATACAAGGTTGAACGAGAACCAATTGACACACAACACAATGGTCTTAGGGCCGGATTGATAGTCATTACGAAGCACAATGCCAATTGATAGTGTTCGAGCTGGTCTATTAATAGTCATCCCGATAAACGAGGTATCGGAAGGGAACAGTACGCATATCCCTGAAATGTTGGAAACAACATCGGGTGGCTACTCCCACCCGATAGCTGCCTTACGACAAATAATAATCATCATTATATTTTATGAAAGTTCTTCCAGTACTTTATATTACAGATGTCTACGTCGAATTATTTTATTTTTTTTGATAAGAACAATTAAAAGAAGTGTTAATACGGATAAATGAACTTTCACAACACTGTTATGAACTTGAAACATTATTGGAATGTTGACATCACAGCTCCGACTTCGATGACGACTGCTGTCTGTGCTGTGAGCCTCATCTTCAATTAACAATTACTTCTGTTATCATTTAAGTTATGTTTCTTATCTTTATTCATTCATACAATATTTTTGTCGTAGTAGTAATAAAATTTCAATCATCTGAACCGGGAAATTCACTTATGTTTTCCGGAATGAGGCAAGCCAAGTGAGCTCACTCTATCTTGAGTTAGCAAGGAAAATATCACAGTTTTTGGGCCCGGTAATATAGTTTTTTTTACTTCTCTGTGGTCTTTAATAATGGAGCATAACTCAATAT
>NW_024743148.1:0-9089 GCF_018991925.1 Homarus americanus | reverse complement strand
GACTTCTACATAAAATCAACACCTCACCCCACCAGGATTCAAAGACAAAATCTTATATTTGTGACGAGGGAATGCTACCTGTGGACCACCAGGACACTAAAAGCAGTCCTAGACTCTGTTATATTTCACACAAAGCCTCTTCAACAAGCTTATGGCGCCGTGAACCTCTAATGAGGACCACCAGTGCCGCTTAGATGTTCAGAGTAACGTTTTACTAAATCCGGCTTCGAAACACGAGGATGCATATCTATTTCATAAGCCCAATATAGCACACGGACTTCTATATATAATCAACACCTCTCCTCACCAGGATTCAAACCCATGATCTTATAATTGTGACCGGGGAACGCTACCTCTGTGCCACCAGGACAATAAAAGCAGTCCTAGACGCTGTTATATTTCACCCAAAGCCTGTTGAACGAGCTTATGGCGCCGTGAACCTCTAATGGGGACCACCCGTGCCGCTTAGGTGATCAGAGCAACGTTTTACTAAATCCGGCTTCGAAACACGAGGATCCATTTCTATTTCATTAGCCCAATAGAGCACGCACATTTCTACATATAATCAACACCTCACCCCACCAGGATTCGAACCCACGTTCTTATAATTGTGACCGGGGAAGACTGCCTCTTGGCTACCAGGACAATAAAAGCAGTTCTTGACTCTGCTATATTTCACACAAAGGCTGTTCAACGAGCTTATGACTGTGTGAACCTGTAATGGGGACCACCCGTGCCGCTTATGTCATCAGAGTAACGTTTTACCAAATCCGGCTTCGAAACACGAGGATCCATATATATTTCATTAGCCCAATAATGCACGCGGACTTCGACATATAATCAACACCTCACCCCACCTGGATTCAAACCAAAAATCTTATAAGTGTGACCAGGAAACGCTACCTGTGGACCACCAGGACACTAAAAGCAGTCCTAGACTCTGTTATATTTCACACAATGCCTGTTCAACGAGCTTATGGCACTGTGAACCTCTAATGGGGACCACCTGTGACGCTTAGGTGTTCAGAGCAACGTTTTACCAAATCCGGCTTCAAAACACGAGGATCCATATATATTACATTAGCCCAATAAAGCACACAGACTTCTACATATAATCAACACCTCACCCCACCAGGATTCGAACCCAAAATCTTATAATTGTGACTGGGGAACGCTACCTCTAGGCCACCAGGACAATAAAAGCAGTTCTTGACTCTGCTATATTTCACACAAAGCCTGTTCAACGAGCTTATGACTGTGTGAACCTCTAATGGGGACCACCCGTGCCGCTTAGGTGATCAGAGCAACGTTTTACCAAATCCGGCTTCGAAACACGAGGATCCATATATATTTCATTAGCCCAATAATGCACGCGGACTTCGACATATAATCAACACCTCACCCCACCAGGATTCAAACCAAAAATCTTATAATTGTGACCAGGAAACGCTACTTGTGGACCACCAGGACACTAAAAGCAGTCCTAGACTCTGTTATATTTCACACAAAGCCTGTTCAACGAGCTTATGGCACTGTGAACCTCGACTGGGGACCACCAGTGCCGCTTAGGTGTTCAGAGCAACGTTTTACAAAATCCGGCTTCAAAACACGAGGATCCATATATATTACATTAGCCCATTAAAGCACACAGACTTCTACATATAATCAACACCTCACCCCACCAGGATTCGAACCCAAAATCTTATAATTGTGACCGGGGAACGCTACCTCTAGGCCACCAGGACACTAAAAGCAGTCCTAGTCTCTGTTATATTTCACACAAAGCCTGTTGAATGAGTTTATGGCGCAGTGAACCTCTAATTGGGACCACCGGTGCCGCTTAGGAGATCAGAGCAATGTTTTACCAAATCCGGCATCGAAACACGAGGAACCATATATATTTCATTTGCCCAATAAAGCACGCGGACTTCTACATATAATCAACACCTCACCCCACCAGGATTTGAACCCACGATCTTATAATTGTGACCGGGAAACGCTACCTCTGGACCACCAGGACACTAAAAGCAGTCCTAGACTCTGTTATATTTCACACAAAGCCTGTTCAACGAGCTTATGGCACTGTGAACCTCTACTGGGGACCACCAGTGCCGCTTAGGTGTTCAGAACAACGTTTTACCAAATCCGGCTTCAAAACACGAGGATCCATATATATTACATTAGCCCAATAAAGCACGCGGACTTCTACATATAATCAACACCTCACCCCACCAGGATTCGAACCCACGATCTTATAATTGTGACCGGGGAACGCTACCTCTAGGCCACCAGGACACTAAAAGCAGTCCTAGACTCTGTTATATTTCACACAAAGCCTGTTGAATGAGTTTATGGCGCAGTGAAACTCTAATTGGGACCACCGGTGCCGCTTAGGTGATCAGAGCAATGTTTTACCAAATCTGGCTTCGAAACACGAGGAACCATATATATTTCATTAGCCCAATAAAGCACGCGGAATTCTACATATAATCAACACCTCACCCCGCCAGGATTCGTACCCACGATCTTATAATTGTGGCCGAGGAACGCTGCCTCTGGGCCACCAGGACACTAAAAGCAGTCGTAAACGCTGTGATATTTCACACAAAGCCTGTTGAACGACGTTATGGCGCCGTGAACCTCTAATGGGGACTACCCTTGATGCTTAGGTGATCAGAGCAACGTTTTACCAAATCCGGCTTCGAAACACGAGGATCCATATATATTTAATTAGCCCAATAAAGCAAGCGGACTTCTACATATAATCAACACCTCACCCCACCAGGATTCAAAACAAAAATCTTATAATTGTGACCAGGGAACGCTACCTGTGGTCCACCAGGACACTAAAAGCAGTCCTAGTCTCTGTTATATTTCACACAAAGCCTGTTCAACGAGCTTATGGCACTGTGAACCTCTAATGAGGACCACCAGTGCCGCTTAGGTGTTCAGAGAAACGTTTTACTAAATCCGGCTTCGAAACACGAGGATCCATATCTATTTCATTAGCCTAATACAGCACACACATTTCAACATATAATCAACACCTCACCCCACCAGGATTCGAACCCACGATCTTATAATTGTGACCGGTGAACGCTACCTCTGGGCCACCAGGACACTAAAAGCAGTCCTAGACTCTGTTATATTTCACACAAAGCCTGTTCAATGAGCTTATGGCGCCGTGAACCTCTAAAGGGGACCACCAGTGCCGCTTAGGTGATCAGAGCAACGTTTTACCAAATCCGGCTATGAAACATGAGGATCCATATATATTTCTTTAGCCCAATAAAGCACGCGGACTTCTACATAAAATCAACACCTCACCCCACCAGGATTCAAACACAAAATCTTATAATTGTGACCAGGGAATGCTACCTGTGGACGACAAGGACACTAAAAGCAGTCCTAGACTCTGTTATATTTCACACAAAGCCTGTTCAACGAGCTTATGGCGCCGTGAACCTCTAATGAGGACCACCAGTGCTGCTTAGCTGTTCAGAGTAACGTTTTACTAAATCCGGCTTCGAAACACGAGGATCCATATCTATTTCATTAGCCCAATAGAGCACGCACATTTCTACATATAATCAACACCTCACCCCACCAGGATTCGAACCAACGATCGTATAATTGTACCGGGGAACGCTACCTCTGGGCCACCAGGACACTAAAAGCAGTCCTAGACTCTGTTATATTTCACAAAAAGCCTGTTCAATGAGCTTATGGCGCCGTGAACCTCTAATGGGGACCACCCGTGCCGCTTAGGTGATCAGAGCAACGTTTTACCAAATCCGGCTTCGAAACACGAGGATCCATTTCTATTTCATTAGCCCAATAAAGCACGCACATTTCTACATATAATCAACACCTCACCCCACCAGGATTCGAACCCACGATCTTATAATTGTGACCGGGGAAGGCTGCCTCTTGGCTACCAGGACAATAAAAGCAGTTCTTGACTCTGCTATATTTCACACAAAGCCTGTTCAACGAGCTTATGACTGTGTGAACCTCTAATGGGGACCACCCGTGCCGCTTAGGTGATCAGAGCAACGTTTTACCAAATCCGGCTTCGAAACACGAGGATCCATATATATTTCATTAGCCCAATAATGCACGCGGACTTCGACATATAATCAATACCTCACCCCACCAGGATTCAAACCAAAAATCATATAATTGTGACCAGGAAACGCTACTTGTGGACCACCAGGACACTAAAAGCAGTCCTAGACTCTGTTATATTTCACACAAAGCCTGTTCAACAAGCTTATGGCGCCGTGAACCTCTAATGAGGACCAGCAGTGCCGCTTAGATGTTCAGAGTAACGTTTTACTAAATCCGGCTTCGAAAAACGAGGATCCATATATATTTCATTAGCCCAAGAAAGCATGCGGACTTCTACATATAATCATCACCTCACCCCACCAGGATTCAAAACCACGATCTTATAAATGTGACCGGGGTATGCTACCTCTGGGCCACCACGACAATAAAAGCAGTCCTAGACTCTACTATATTTCACACAAAGCCTGTTCAACGACCACCCGTGCCGCTTAGGTGATCAGAGCAACGTTTTACCAAATCCGGGTTCGAAACACGTGGATCCAAATATATTTCATTAGCCCAATAAAGCACGCAGACTTCTACATATAATCAACACCTCACCCCACCAGGATGTGAACCCACGATCTTATAATTGTGACCGGGGAACGCTACCTCTGGGCCACCATGAAATAAAAGCAGTCCTAGACTCTGCTATATTTCACACAAAGCCTGTTCAACGAGCTTATGGCGCCGTGAACCTCTAATGGGGACCACCCGTGCCGCTTAGGTGATCAGAGCAACGTTTTACCAAATCCGGCTTGGAAACACGAGGATCCATATATATTTCGTTAGCCCAATAAAGCACTCGGACTTCTACATATAATCAAAACCTCAACCCACCAGGATTCAAACCCACGATCTTATAATTGTGACCGGGGTATGGTACCTCTGGGCCACCAGGACAATAAAAACAGTCCTAGACTCTACTATATTTCACACAAAGCCTGTTCAACGACCTTATGGCGCCATGAACCTCTAATGGGGACCACCAGTGCCGCTTAGGTGATCAGAGCAACGTTTTACCAAATCCGGCTTCGAAACACGAGGATCCATATATATTTCATTAGCCCAATAAAGCACGCGGACTTCTACATATATTCAACGCCTCACCCCACCAGGATTCAAACCCAAAATCTTATAATTGTGACCAGGGAATGCTACCTGTGGACCACCAGGACACTAAAAGCAGTCCTAAACTCTGTTATATTTCAGACAAAGGCTGTTCAACGAGCTTATGGCGCCGTGAACCACTATAGAGGACCACCCGTGCCGCTTACGTGATCAGAGCAACGTTTTACCAAATCCAGCTTGGAAACTCGAGGATCCATATATATTTTATAAGCCCAATAAAGCACGCGGACTTCTACATAAATTCAACACCTCACCCCACCAGGATTCAATCCCAAAATCTTATAATTGAGACTAGGGAATGCTACCTGTGGACCACCAGGACACTAAAAGCAGTCCTAGACTCTGTTATATTTCACACAAAGCCTGTTCAACGAGCTTATGGCGCCGTGAACCTCTAATGGGTACCACACGTGCCGCTTGGTGACCAGAGAAACGTTTTACCAAATCCGGCTACGAAACACGAGGATCCAAATATATTTCTTTAGACCAATAAAGCACGCGGACTTCTACATAAAATCAACACCTCACCCCACCAGGATTCAAACCAAAAATCTTATAATTGTGACCAGGGAATGCTACCTGTTGACCACCAGGACACTAAAAGCAGTCCTAGACTCTGTTATATTTCATACAAAGCCTGTTCAACGAGCTTATGGCGCCGTGAACCTCTAATGAGGACCACCAGTGCTGCTTAGGTGTTCAGAGTAACGTTTTACTAAATTCGGCTTCGAAACACGATGATCCATATCTATTTCATTAGCCCAATAGAGCACGCACATTTCTACATATAATCAACACCTCACCCCACCAGGATTCGAACCCACGATCTTATAATTGTGACCGGGAAACGCTACCTCTTGACCACCAGGACACTAAAAGCAGTCCTAGACTCTGTTATATTTCACACAAAGCCTGTTGAATGAGCTTATGGCGCCGTGAACCTCTAATGGGGACCACCCGTGCCGCTTAGGTGTTCAGAGTAACGTTTTACCAAATCCGGCTTCGAAACACGAGGATCCATATCTATTTTATTAGCCCAAAAAAGCACGCACACTTCTACATATAATCAATACCTCACCCCACCAGGATTCGAACCCACGATCTTACAATTGTGACCGGGGAACACTACCTCTGGGCCACCAGGACACTAAAAGCAGCGCTAGACTCTGTTATATTTCACACAAAGCCTGTTCAATGAGCTTATGGCGCCGAGAACCTCTAATGGGGACCACCCGTGCCGCTTAGGTGATCAGAGCAACGTTTTACCAAATTCGGCTTCGAAACAGGAGGATCGATATATTTTTCATTAGCCTAATAAAGCACTCAGATTTCTACATATAATTAACACCTCACCCCACCAGGATTGGAACCCACGATCTTATAATTGTGACCGATGAAGGCTACATCTGGGCCACCAGGACACTAAAAGCAGTCCTAGACTCTGTTATATTTCACACAAAGCCTGTTCAATGAGCTTATGGCGCCGTGAACCTCTTACGGGGACCACCCGTGCCGCTTAGGTGATCTGAGCAAAGTTTTACCAAATCCGGCTTCGAAAAACGAGTATCCGTATATATTTCACTAGCCCAATAAAGCACGCAGATTTCTACATATAATTAACACCTCACCTCACCAGGATTCGAACCAACGATCTTATAATTGTGAACAGGGAACGCTACCTGTGGACCACCAGGACACTAAAAGCAGTCCTAGACTCTGTTATATTTCACACAAAGCCTGTTCAACGAGCTTATGGCGCCGTGAACCTCTAATGGGGACCACACGTGCCGCTTGGTGACTAGAGCAACGTTTTACCAAATCCGGCTATGAAACACGAGGATCCATATATATTTCTTTAGCCCATTATAGCACGCGGACTTCTACATAAAATCAACACCTCACCCCACCAGGATTCAAACACAAAATCTTATAATTGTGACCAGGGAATGCTACCTGTGGACCACCAGGACACTAAAAGCAGTCCTAGACTCTGTTATATTTCACACAACGCCTCTTCAACGAGCTTATGGCGCCGTGAAACTCTAATGAGGACCACCAGTGCCGCTTAGATGTTCAGAGTAACGTTTTACTAAATCCGGCTTCGAAACATGAGGATCCATATCTATTTCATTAGCCCAATACAGCACACGGACTTCTAAATATAATCAACACCTCACCCCACCAGGAATCAAAACCATGATCTTATAATTGTGACCGGGGAACGCTACCTCTGGGCCACCAAGACACTAAAAGCAGTCCTAGACGCTGTTATATTTCACCCAAAGCCTGTTCAACGAGCTTATGGCGCCGTGAACCTCTAATGGGGACCACCCGTGCCGCTTAGGTGATCAGAGCAACGTTTTACCAAGTCCGGCTTCGAAAAACGAGGATCCATATATATTTCATTAGCCCAATAAAGCACGCGGACTTCTACATATAATCAACACCTCACCCCACCAGGATTCAAATGCAAAATCTTATAATTGTGACCAGGGAATGCTACCTGTGGACCACCAGGACACTAAAAGCAGTCCTAGACTCTGTTATATTTCACGCAAAGCCTGTTCAACGAGCTTATGGCGCCGTGAACCTCTACTCAGGACCACCAGTGATGCTTACGATACGATACGAAGTCATTAGTTAAGAGGTGAAAGAAGATTATTAGGAATTGAAGAAAAAGTGGTGAAACTGAAATACAGTAGGAGTAGAAAGAATCTGGGCTCAACCAGATCGCTTCATCTTTCTTATTGGTGTTTTGTCTTTTGTTCTGCCTCCCTTGGGTCGTCAGACCTTTGTAATGTATTGAGTTTGTTATATAATGCTGCTTATTATTATTATTTTTGTTATTGTTGGAGTTAGTGAGCCACTTCCAGGTCCTTGTGTAACTGGGAGAATGATCCTGACCCTTTTTTTTTTTTTCTTTTTTTTTTTTGGTGTTAGTTAAGTGTTAGTTGTGTTAGTCTAAAGGTACACTGTATGGAGAGGCCTGCCAGGTTCTTAGTGGAGCTGGTTGGTCACTCTCATCTTTATTCCTCTAGTAATGTTTTATGTAGAAATGTGTATATTGAGGCAGGAGGTGGTTCAATTACTTCTTCCTGGCTGATATAACTGAGAGGGTAATCACATTATTATTATTAGTATTATTAATATATATATATATATATATATATTTTTTTTTTTTTTTTTTTTTTTTTTTTTTTTTTTTTGGTTAGTAGGCCACTTGGGTCCTTGTGTAGCTGGGAGGGTAGTCACATTTTTTTTTTTTTCTTTTTTTGCTAAGATGTTAGTTCAATGTTAAATGTTAAATGTTAAATGTTAAATATTAGTTATGTTAGTCTAAAGGTACACTGTATGGAGAGGCCTGCCAGGTTCTTGTGGAGCTGGTAGGTCACTCATCTTTTATTCTCTCTATTAATGTTTTATATGTATATTGGGGCAGGAGATGGTTCAATTACTTTCTTCCTGGCTGATTTAAACCAACTGTGTTCTTGGAATTCTTCGTTGTCTATATTATTTATCCAGTTTTGATATGTTTCTGTGTTAAGTTCAGTCACTTTTTTCCAAATATTTACAGCTTTGTTGTGTATATCTACATTGATTGCTAAGAGGTTTGCTCTCTTGTGTAGCTGTTCATTTTTGATGTGGTCTGTATATTTTATGTTATATATAAATCTAAGGGCTATATTTTGTACTGTTTGTAACCTTTTAATGCACGTTTTACCAAGGGTGTTCAATGGGATGGGTGGGTAGTCCATAATTGATTTGACAAGGGCAATATATATCTTTCTCTTGTTATTAATGCTAAGGTTCTTAAAGCGTTTTATTTTTGATAATCTTATTCTTGCCTG
>NW_024743147.1:0-16936 GCF_018991925.1 Homarus americanus | reverse complement strand
TAGGAGGGTCAAAGGGACTTGTTAGAAAGGTCGGGTATATTAAGTTTTTGTTTTGGGAGGATTGTAGGTATTGATTTTAAGAGGGGTTGTGAGTAAGGTTGGGTAGGTTAAGTTTTTCTTTTGGGAGGATTGAAGGGATTGTGAGTAAGGTTGGGTGGGTTAAATTTTTCTTTTGGGAGGATTATAGGTTTTGTTAGTGGTTGGCAGAGTTGGGTTAATTATTACATTCACTCTTTCTTGCAGGTATTGTGAGTTCTGGCCCCATTCTTGAGGGAGAGGGTTTGTGTACAGGTACATTGCACCCCTCCCCGACCTTATTGGCCGAGAGAGGCGTTCAATGTCGTCTGCAGTTGGTGCCGTTTTTATAAGGTACACCTCTCCGACCTTGAGGGAGAGGGCTTGCGTACAGGCATTGTGGAACTCTCACCGACCTTATTGGTTAAGGGAAACGTACATGTCATCTGAGTTAGTATGGGATGGGTAAGTTAGGTATTTGTTTTGGGAGGAGTGATAGGGTGTGGTTAGTTAATGGTAGAATGGTAATTTTTTATTTTGTGTGGGATTGCTAGTAACGGCTGGGTATGTTAGGTTTTTATTTTGGGGGGATTGTTAGGGTTTTTTTTTTTTTTGGGTGGGGGAGTGTTAGGCAGAAGGAGGGTTAGTTTTTTTTTTTTTTTTGTTCTTGGATTGGTCTTGGAGTTTGAGAGTGGCGTGGGGTTTGGAGTGAGGGGGGGGAAAAGGGAATTGGTCAAGTCAGGTAAGGTTAGGTTAGGTGGGAATCATTGGGTGTGGGGTTGAGAAGAGGTTAGGTTAAGCTTAAGTTAGGTTAGGTTGATTGGGTTAGGTTAGGTGGGAGTCGTTGGGTGTGGGCTGAGGAGAGGTTAGGTTATTAGGTTAGGTTGAATTGGATTAGTTGGGTGGGAATAGTTGGGTGAGGGTTAAGGAGAGGTTAGATTTAATTTGGGGAGAGATAGTTTGGTGTGGTTATAGGGAAGTTATTAATATAAGGGAGGTGGGAGGGGAGTGTTTGGTCTGTTTAGTATGGAGGGATTTCTGTCTCTGAATCTGCGTGGGAGTATGATGTTGTCGAAATATTCCTGCCATTGAGGGTAAGTAGTGAGGAGAGATTCTATTTGTGTGTCACCTAGTAGTCTCCAGTAGATGTTAAGTGGGGGGAGGGAGCTGAGTTCATGTAGATAACTATTTCGGGTGAAGGATGACCAGTGTGTGTTATGGATGAATCTTAGTGCTTTGTTTTGTATGACTTGAAGTTTCTTGACGATTGATGGTGGTGCTAGCTGGAGTGTGTTAGGTGCATAAGTCAATAGTGGGCGTATGAGGGCTTTGAATAGGTGTGTTTTGGTTTTGATTGATGCGGTTCTGAATCTGTATATATTCCCGAGTGTTTTGTTTGCGATCAAAGCCTTCATATTGGTGTGTGGTGTCATGGTGAGGGTGTCGTTGAATGTGACTCCTAGGATTGTGTTGGTTCGTTTGACAGTTATAGGTGAAGGGTAGGCGATGTAGGGGTTTAGGTAAATGTGACGTGGATGTCGTCTTTTGGTGCCGAAGTAGGTGATTTGTGCTTTGTTCGGGTTGGTTTGTATTCGCCATCGGAGTTCCCATTGTGTAACTTGTTCGAGTTCCCTGTGTGCTTTGTCCGTTAGGTGATCAAGAGTTCTGTGTCTGACTAGTTGGGTTACATCGTCGGCGTACTGTATTGTCAGAGAGTCGATGTGTAAGGGATCGGGTAAGTCATTTGTGTAGAGAATGTATAGTGTTGGGGACAGGACTGATCCTTGTGGGACTCCTGCATGCAGTGTGAAGTGGTCAGAGTAGGCAGGTGTGAATTTTATCCTCATTTTTCTGTCTGTTAGGAAGTTACATAGTAATTGTTGTGATTTATGAGGGAGGTTAAAATTGTTGCATATCTTATACTTTAGTCCATCGTGCCAAACTGTGTCGAAGGCTTTTTGTACGTCTTTTGTAATGAGTGCTATCTTGTATGCACCTTTGTTCATGTGGAGGTAGTTTGTCATTATGTTGAGTGCGTCTTGGGTTGAGTGGTGTGCTCTGAAGCCGAACTGCTTGTAGGACAGTAGTTGTTCATCTTCAAGGTGGTATCTGAGGCGGGTGTTGTATAATCTTTCAAAAGTTTTGCCTAAGACTTCTAGTATGCTGATCGGTCTGTAGTTTTGTGGATCTGTTGGGTTTTTGTTTGGTTTGGGTATCATGATGGCTGTGGCTGTCTTAAAGAGTTTTGGGAAGTATCCTGTAGCCAGTTGGGTGTTGTAGAGGTAAGTGATGGCTGTGACAGTTTCTGGGGGCAGGTGCTTCAGGATTGCTTGACCAATATTGCTGTCACCTGGTTTTTTCTTTTTTATTTTGTCTAGTGCTTGTTTGACTTCTGTAGGGGTGAAAGGAGCAGTGAGGGTGTGGTCCTGTGTGAGAGTGGAGGTATCTATTGTGTTGTCAGGAGTTGTTCTGTCGTGAAGTGTTTGCATGTGTGTGGTGATGTTGTTTATGTGGTTTAAGATGTACCTTTGTTGTGTGGGGGGGTGTGGGTGGAAAATGTGTTCCCAGTGTTGTTTTAGTGTTTGTGCTACGTCGGCTGGCTCATTGATTTTCCTACCATTTACTAGCAGGTGATCAAAGGGGGATTTTGCTGTTCCTCTCAGCTTGGCGATTCTTTGCCAAAATTCTCGGGGGTTATGTGTTCTGTGTTTCTGGGCAGCCTCTACGAGTTTTGCCCAGTGAACGTTGTGGTCTTGAAGGAGGCTGTGGATGATGTGTGTTCTTAGTGTGGTGATGTCTGTGAAAACTGGTGCTAGGTTAAGTTTGTTTAGTTCGAATCGTGTCCTGTAGCAGTGGAGTAGGCGTTGAGTTCTTATGGATGGTGTGAAGGAGTATTTTCTCTTGAACCGGTGTTTAGGAATGTGGGTATCTGCTGTGGTGGTGATAGTGTTGAAAAGGTGTGTCCAGGTTTCCTCAATCATCCTAGTGGGTTGGTGTTCGAGGTTGAGCCTGTATTGTTGTTCAGAGAGTGTGGTTTTGAAGGCATCCCAATCTGCGTGTTGATACTGGTATTGAGGTGTGGTTGTTGGGAGGAGGATGGGATTGTTGGAGAGGTGAAGAGTGATGGGAATGTGGTCTGATCCTGATAGGGGGCCGGGAGTGATGTAGTGTTGGAATTGGAGGGCAGGGGTGTTGGTGATGACCATGTCTGGAGTGCCTTTTCCGTGATGAGCGTAGAATGTGGGGAAGAAAGGGCCAATGTGGTGAAGGTTTTTGTGAGTGACCAAAGCGTGTAGTTGTTGGCCATGGGGGTCGTTGCGGTTGTGTTGGAATGCGGTGTGGTGTGCATTGAGGTCGGCCATTAGTATTACAGGTAGGTGTGAGTTGTTAAAGATGGAGTTTAGGTCTGTGAATGGGATACGCGAGTTAGGTCTTGAGTATGTTGTGCAGATGATAATCTGTCCGTGTTGAGTGTCGATCTTGGCGGCCAAGAAGTGTTTGAAGGCGAAGTTGGTGATGAATTCGTGTTTCATGGAGGATCTGATGAGGATTGCAACGCCCTCGTATAGTTCGTGGGGTGATTGTCTGCTTGTGTAGCCGAAGTGCTTGATTTTGGTGTTTGTGCATGTTGAGTTGAGGAGGAGGATGTCTGGGTTGTGTTCCTGTATGAGGAGAGAGATGGCGTGTCTGTTTGGGTGATATGCTCTACAGTTGTATTGCATAATGGTGATCATGTTGTATAATTTGTTACTTATAAGAGATTGAAATTCTGGGGTGCAGAGATGAGGTCTAAATTGTCGAGTGACTGTGAGCGTGGTGGTGAGAGTGTTGTGTATGCAAGTGAGGGAAGGGCAGTTGCGAGACTGTGTGTGGGGGAGTCGGGAGGTTGGGGGGAGTGTGCTAGGTTCGTGTCGGGGTTGATTTCTGTTTCCTTTGGGGTAGTGCCGTATAGATTTACTTTGATTATTGATTTGGTTGGATGAGTGTATTGTATAATTCTTTTGCTGTCAGGTGTATAGGGAGAAAGGGGGGAGGTGTTCTTCCTCTTTGGTCTAGGGGTCTTGACCACTATTTCTGTGGGGGGAAGGGCTGCCATTTTATTCTTGGGAGTCTGGGGTGTTAGGGGAGGATCGGGTTTGGTTTGGGTGTTCGTGGTCCGGGAGTTCAACGTAGTCAAGTGGGAGAAGTCGGGTGTAGGCAAGGTCGAGGTGGAGGGGCCGGTATGTTTTGGACTGATTACTTTGGGGGGTGAGGTAATGGTAGAATGGTGAGATAAGTCAGGTGTAGGCATGGCAGAAGTGGAGGGGAGGAGGGAGACAGTGGATTCTCTGGGGGGTGGGGGGGGCATGTTGGTACGGTCGGAGATGGGGGCAGTGGGGAAGATGAGGTCGGGACCGGTTCTGAAGGAGTCAGGAATGTTTATGGTAGGGAGGCCGTTAGCCTTCAAACCCTCAATTACCAGATTTAGAAAAAGTGATCTATTACCGTTGCTTAGGGAATGTGCCAGAAGTATGATGGTGGTGATTTTTGCGTCAGTGTCGGGGGAAGGGAGGGGGGCGGTCAGGTTGTTGGTCCAGCAAGTGCGGGTGGAGAGAGTCGTGGGAGTAGGGAGTGAGTGGTGGGGAGGAGGAGGAGGTGCAGTGGGAGGTGAGGGTAGGCGTAGGCGGGGAGGGAGAGGTGTTGTGCTGTTGTTGAGTCTGATTTGGCACTTGTTGCTGACGGCAGAGTGTGGGCCTTTACAATTGCAGCATCTAGTAACAGTGGCAGTGCAGTTTCTGTATGAGTGGCCTTGATTGGCACATTTTGAACAGGTTAGTGAGTTACTGCAACGGTTGGTGGTATGTCCAAATTGATAGCAGTTGTAGCATTGGTGGACTGGGATGTAGTGTTGGAATTCGATGTTATGTGAGGGGATGATGTTATTGCCGAATTTAATTCCGTTGGATTTCAATTTGATGGCGTCAGTTTGTGTAGCTGTAGTGATTTTCAACATGGGGAGAGTTCCCATCCGGGCTGCATATGTCATTTGGGAGGTGTTGTGTGTGTTGAGTTCTGTCAATAGGTTAGGATTGTCAAGGATATGGGGGATGATTTTTCTACATATGAGGGTGCATTTTGCGCGGTATTCGGGTGAGCTGAGGACCGTTAAGCCATTGTCTTTTAGTTTTTTGTTCAATGCTGGGGAGTGGAATAGGTCGGCGTCTTCGTCATTCTGTACAAATACTTTAATAATGTCGTCATTGGTGAAGGAACGTATTTGGAAGATCAAAGTCAGCTGAAAAATGAGTGAAGCGAGGTCTGTGCACTGTTGGATGGTACGGTCCACTTTGAGTTTAATTGAAGGCATGTTAACTGGTGGAATTGGAGATTTATGGAGATCTCCCCTAACAAATTGTCCCTAATTTCCTGCGCCCCTCACGTAGGGGAGGCCCTGCACTATCACAGAGGTCCCCAGGCGAATCGGCAGGCTGTGCTGACCCCCCGCCCTTCACACAAACACGCACTAGCGAGGTGTGGGGACAGAGGGCGTTTCCAGACGAATACTCCCCTGTACGTCAACTGACAGGGGAATAGGTCCTTTCACGGCACGGAAGATAAAGGTTAGAGTGGTAGAAAAAGGTCTGAAAACTTACTGCTGACTCTTTCTTCACACCAAGCCCCTCAGCAGCATTCGGGGTTCCTAAGGGAGGTCCGATACTGTAGGAGAGGCTCAATGTGTCGATTGAATCAACAGAATTGTCAGTTGGAGAATGGAGTCAGGTGCTTGTGAATTCCAAGGTTGGTGGGAAGGTGGGAGAGGTCCCAGAACTAGCGAATCAGCTATGTCCGTTTGATCTCCGGCTTCCCCGTCGCTCTGCGTGTCTGCTCTCTGTGATGGTCCTGGCTCCAATGATGTAATCGCGAAGAACTAGAAAAATGCTAGTGACAGGGGGGAAGGAGGTTCAGAGGAAGAATAAAGGGAGGATGGAAGTGAATTTTAGAAGGAGAGAACAGGTGCAGTGGCTAAACACCGCTTGCGTGAGGGGGTGGCAAAATGCCCTGAGGGTGCAACAACAACAACAATCAGGACGAGGCAGAGGGGGGGCGGGAGCAGGTCCGAGCAAGCAAAGGGCCAACGCGGGTGTTCTGATTGTCGTCTTAGCTCGGGCAGTGTTGGCAGAGCGTAGGAAGAACCGCCCCGCCACGGCGGCGGCGCAAGCCGAGAAACGCAAGTGGACGGACGCACAGGCACACACGATCAAAGCAAACAGAGAAGGTGAAAATATAGAAATTTTGCTAGTCGTAGGGTTGTTTGGATAAAGATGAAGGTAAAGTCTTTGAGCTATGTCAAAGAGGAACGGAGCGAGTTGGAGGAAGGGTTTTTGAATCTTTGAGCTTGAAATGTCAAAGTATTCATAGTAAGGAAGGATGAGCGTATCGTAGGAGAGTTTTTAGTAATAGCAGCAGACAGATTTGAGCTTTTTTGTCAAATTATGAACGGAGACGAGAATGAGATATAGGCTGAATGGTTTCAGTCTTGAGTTAGGTCGATTTTATTGAGAATTGCATGTCACAGACGTTGGGTATGTTTTAATTTGTTTCTGAGAGTTGTGGGTCTTTCAGCTATGTCAGAGAAATGGAGAGAGTTGGAGGAAGAGTTTTGAATCTTTGAGCTTGAAATGTCAAAGTATTCGTAGTAAGGAAGGATGAGTGTATCGTAGGAGAGTTATTTAGTAATAGCAGGGGACAGATTTGAGCTTTGTCAAATTGTGAACGGAGATGAGAGTGAGATATAGGTTGTTTGGTTTCAGTCTTGAGTTAGGTCGATAATGTTGACAGTGGCTGGTATAGAGGTTGGGTATGTTTGATTTGGTTTTGGAGAGTTGTGGTGTTATGAGAGGCTTTGTCTGGCGGGGGTGGGGGAGTTTGTGTTTGGGGATTGGCGGGGGTGGAGGTTGTATGTTGAGTTGAGGTGAATTACTTTTTTGCTTCGGGGGGGTTGTTGTGTGAGTGTGTATGCGTTTGCGTGGAAATGTAGTAAGGGGAGAGGGGGAGGGTTAGGATAATTGATATAAGGTCAGGTATGGTTCGGTTGTCGGGAGGAGGGGGGAGGAGAGGAGAGGAGAGGGGAGGCGAGGAGAGGAGAGGGGGCTTTGGAGGTTGTTAAGTTAATTTATAGTATGGAAGGATTCCTTAGGTGTGATATGATTTAAAGGTTAATGAATAGTTGTATTGAGTCATAAGTTTTTTTTTATATTTATTTATTTGTTTTTTTTTATTTATTTTTTTTTTAGGAGGGTCGAAGGGGCTTGTTAGAAAGGTCGGGTATATTAAGTTTTTCTTTTGGGAGGATTGAAGGTGTTGATTAGTGATTGGATAGTGAGTTTGCTTTTTTTTTTGGGGAGGGATTGTGAGTAAGATTGGGTGGGTTAAGTTTTTCTTTTGGGAGGATTGTAGGTTTTGTTAGTGTGAGATTGGATGGAGTTAGCTTTTTTTTTTTTTTTTTTTTTTTTTTTTATAGGAGGGATTGTGAGTAAGGTTGGGTGGGTTAAGTTTTTCTTTTGGGAGGATTGTAGGTTTTGTTAGTGGTTGGCAGAGTTGGGTTAATTATTGCATTCTCTCTTTCTTGCAGGTATTGTGAGTTCTGGCCCCATTCTTGAGGGAGAAGGTTTGTGTACAGGTACATTGCACCCCTCCCCGACCTTATTGGCTAAGAGAGGCGTTCAATGTCGTCTGCAATTTGGTACCGTTTTTATTAGGTACACCTCTCCGACCTTATTGGCTAAGGGAGGTGCCCATAAAACAGTGTTGGTAACATTCTTGAGGGAGAGGGCTTGCGTACAGGCACTGTCGAACTCTCACCGACCTTATTGGCTAAGTGAAACGTACATGTCATCCGAGTTAGTATGGGATGGGTAAGTTAGGTATTTGTTTTGGGAGGAGTGATAGGGTGTGGTTAGTTAATGGTAGAATGGTTATTTGTTATTTTGTGTGGGATTGCTAGTAACGGCTGGGTATGTTAGGTATTTGTTTTGGGAGGAGTGATAGGGTGTGGTTAGTTAATGGTAGAATGGTTATTTCTTATTTTGTGTGGGATTGCTAGTAACGGCTGGGTATGTTAGGTTTTTATTTTTGGGGGGATTGTTAGGGTCTTTTCTTTCTTTTTTAGGGGGGGAAGAGTTAGTGCAGGTTGAGTGGGTTAGATTTTTTTTTTTTGTCGGAGTGGTCTTGAGTTTGAGTTGGGGGCGTGGGGTTTGGAGTGAGGGGGGGGGGAGGAGGGAAGTTGGGCAAGTCAGGTAAGGTTAGGTTAGGTTGATTGGGTTAGGTTGGGTGGGAATCGTTGGGTGTGGGTTAAGGAGAGGTTAGGTTTAATTTGGGGGGAAATTGTTGGGTGTGGTTATAGGGAAGTTATTAATATAAGGGAGGTGGGAGGGGAGTGTTTGGTCTGTTTAGTATGGAGGGATTTCTGTCTCTGAATCTGCGTGGGAGTATGATGTTGTCGAAATAATCTTGCCATTGAGGGTAAGTAGTGAGGAGTGATTCTATTTGTTTGTCACCTAGTTGTCTCCAGTAGATGTTAAGTGGGGAGAGGGAGCTGAGTTCATGTAGATGACTATTTCGGGTGAAGGATGACCAGTGTGTGTTATGGATGAATCTTAGTGCTTTGTTTTGAATGACTTGAAGTTTCTTGGCGCTTGATGGTGGTGCTAGCTGGAGTGTGTTAGGTGCATAAGTCAATAGTGGGCGTATGAGGGCTTTGAATAGGTGTGTTTTGGTTTTGATTGATGCGGTTCTGAATCTGTATATATTCCCGAGTGTTTTCTTTGCGATCAAAGCCTTCATATTGGTGTGTAGTGTCATGGTGAGGGTGTTGTTGAATGTGACTCCTAGGATTGTGTTTGTTCGTTTGATAGTTATAGGTGAAGGGTAGGCGATGTAGGGGTTTAGGTAAATGTGACGTGGTTGTCGTCTTTTGGTGCCGAAGTAGGTGATTTGTGCTTTGTTCGGGTTGGTTTGTATTCGCCATCGGAGTTCCCATTGTGTAACTTGTTCGAGTTCCCTGTTAGCTTTGTCTGTTAGGTGATCAAGAGTTCTGTGTCTGACTAGTTGGGTTACATCGTCGGCGTACTGTATTGTCAGAGAGTCGATGTGTAAGGGGTCGGGTAAGTCGTTTGTGTAAAGAATGTATAGTGTTGGGGACAGGACTGATCCTTGTGGGACTCCTGCATGCAGTGTGAAGTGGTCAGAGTAGGCAGGTGTGACTTTTATCCTCATTTTTCTGTCTGTTAGGAAGTTACATAGTAATTGTTGTGATTTTTGAGGGAGGTTAAAATTGGTGCATATCTTGTACTTTAATCCATCGTGCCAAACTGTGTCGAAGGCTTTTTGTACGTCTTTTGTAATGAGTGCTATCTTGTATGCATCTTTGTTCATGTGGAGGTAGTTTGTGATTATATTGAGTGCGTCTTGAGTTGAGTGGTGTGCTCTGAAGCCGAACTGCTTGTAGGACAGTAGTTGTTCATCTTCAAGGTGGTATCTGAGGCGGGTGTTGTATAGTCTTTCAAAAGTTTTGCCTAAGACTTCTAGTATGCTGATCGGTCTGTAGTTTTGAGGATCTGTTGGGTTTTTGTTTGGTTTAGGTATCATGACGGCTGTGGCTGTCTTAAAGAGCTTTGGGAAGTATCCTGTAGCCAGTTGGGTGTTGTAGAGGTATGTAATGGCTGTGATTGTTTCTCGGGGCAGGTGCTTCAGGATTGCTTGACCAATATTGCTGTCACCTGGAGTTTTCTTTTTGGTTTTGTCCAGTGCTTGTGCGACTTCTGTTGGGGTGAAAGGAGCAGTGAGGGTGTGGTCCTGTGTGAGAGTGGAGGTATCTATAGTGTTGTCAGGAGTTGTTCTGTCGTGAAGTGTTTGCATGTGTGTGGTGATGTTGTTTATGTGGTTTAAGATGTACCTTTGTTGTGTGGGGGGGTGTGGGTGGAAAATGTGTTCCCAGTGTTGTTTTAGTGTTTGTGCTACCTCGGCTGGCTCATTGATTTTCCTACCATTTACTAGCAGGTGATCAAAGGGGAGTTTCGCAGTTCCTTTCAGCCTGGCGATCCTTTGCCAAAATTCTCGGGGGTTATGTGTTCTGTGTTCTTGGGCAGCCTCTACGAGTTTTGCCCAGTGAACCTCATGATCTTGACGGAGGCTATGGATGATGTGTGTTCTTAGTGTGGAGATGTCTGTGGAAACTGGTGCTAGGTTAAGTTTGTTTAGTTCGAATCGTGTCCTGTAGCAGTGAAGTAGGCGTTGAGTTCTTATGGAGGGTGTGAAGGAGTATTTTTTCTTGAACCGGTGTTTAGGAATGTGGGTATCTGCTATGGCGGTGATAGTGTTGAAAAGGTGTGTCCAGGTTTCCTCAATCATCCTAGTGGGTTGGTGTTCGAGGTTGAGAGTGTATTGTTGTTCAGAGAGTGTTTTCTTGAAGGCATCCCAATCTGCGTGTTGATACTGGTATTGAGGTGAGGTTGCTGGGAGGAGGATGGGATTGTTGGAGAGGTGAAGAGTGATGGGAATGTGGTCTGAGCCTGATAGGGGGCCGGGAGGGATGTAGTGTTGGAATTGGAGGGCAGGGGTGTTGGTGATGACGATGTCTGGAGTGCCTTTGCCGTGAGCAGCGTAGAATGTGGGGAAGAAAGGGCCAATGTGGTGAAGGTTTTTGTGAGTGACCAAAGCGTGTAGTTGTTGGCCATGGGGGTCGATGCGGTTGTGTTGGAATGCGGTGTGGTGTGCATTGAGGTCGGCCATTAGTATTACAGGTAGGTGTGAGTTGTTAAAGATGGAGTTTAGGTCTGTGAATGGGATACGCGAGTTAGGTCTTGAGTATGTTGTGCAGATGATAATCTGTCCGTGTTGAGTGTAGATCTTGGCGGCCATGAAGTGTTTGAAGGCAAAGTTGGTGATGAATTCGTGTTTCATGGAGGATCTGATGAGGATTGCAACGCCCTCGAATAGTTCGTGGGGTGATTGTCTGCTTGTGTAGCCGAAGTGCTTGATTTTGGTGTCTGTGCATATTGAGTTGAGGAGGAGGATGTCTGGGTTGTGTTCTTGTATGAGGAGAGAGATGGCATGTCTGTTTGAGTGATATGCTCTACAGTTGTATTGCATAATGGTGATCATGTTGTATAATTTGTTACTTATATGAGATTGAAATTCTGGGGTGCAGAGATGAGGTCTAACTTGTCGAGTGACTGTGAGCGAGGTCTGAGTGAGGTGTATGTAGGTGAGGGATGGGCGGTTACGTGACTGTGTGTGTCGGGGAGTCGGGAAGAGGAGTGGAGTGTGCTAGGTTCGTGTCGGGGTTGTTTCCTGTTTTCTTTGGGGTAGTGCCGAATAGATTTACTTTAATTATAGATTTAGTTGGATGTGTGTATTTTATAATTCTTTTGCAGTCAGGTGTGTAGGAAGAAAGGGGGGAGGTGTTTTTCCTCTTAGGCCTAGTGGTCTTGACCACCATTTCAGTGGGGGATGGGCAGCCATTTTATTCTTGGGAGTCTGAGGTGTTAGGGGAAGATTGGGTTTGGTTCGGAGTTTGGAGGTTCGGGAGTTCATCGTAGTCGTGTGGGAAAAGTCAGGTGTAGGCAAGGTCAAGGTGGAGGGGTCGGGAGGTTTTCGACTGATTACTCCGGGGGGTGAGGTAACAGTAGGTTGGTGAGATAAGTCAGGTGTGGGCATGGCAGAAGTGGAGGGGCGGAGGGAGATTGCAGTGGCTTCTCTGGGGGGAGGGGGTGGCATGCTGGTCCGGTCGGGGATGGGGGCAGTGGGGAAGATGAGGTCGGGACCGGTTCTGAAGGAATCAGGAATGTGTATGGTAGGGAGGCCGTTCTCCCTCAAACCATCAATTGCCAGTTTCAGAAAAAGAGACCTGTTTCCGTTGCTTAGGGTATGTGCCAGAAGTATGATGGTGGTGATTTTTGCGTCCATGTCGGAGGAGGGTGGGGGGGCGGTCACGTTGTTGGTCCAGCAAGTGCGGGTGGGGAGGGCCGAGGCAGTAGGGAGTGAGTGGTGGGGAGGTGGAGGTGGTGCTGTAGGAGGTGATCGGCGGGGAGGGAGTGGTGTTGTGCTATTGTCGAGTCTAATTTTGCACTTGTTGCTGATGGCAGCGTGAGGGCCTTTGCAGTTGCAGCATTTTGTTACCGTGGCAGTGCAGTTTCGGTATGAGTGGCCTTGATTGGCACACTTTGAGCAAGTTATTGTATTACTGCAACGGTTGGTGTTGTGCCCGAATTGATAGCAATTGAAACATTGGTGTACCTGTATGTAGTGTTGAAATTCAATGTCTCTTGAGGGGATGATATTGCTGCCGATTTTAATTCCGTATGATTTTAATTTGATGGCGTCAGTTTGAGTAGCCGTAGTGATTTTTAACATGGGGAGAGTTCCCATCCGGGCTGCATATGTCATTTGGGGGGTGTTTTGTGAGTTGAGTTCTGTCAATAGGTTAGGGTTGTCAAGGATCTGAGGAATGACTTTCCTACATATGAGGGTGCATTTTGCGCGGTATTCGGGTGAACTGAGGACCGTTAGGCCATTGTCCCTCAGTCTATTGTTCATTGCTGGGGAGTGGAATAGGTCGGCATCTTCATCAGTTTGTACAAATATTTTGATAATGTCGTCATTGGTGAAGGAACGGATCTGAAATATACATGTCAGCTGGAAAATAAGTGAGGCGAGGTCGGTGCACGGTTGGATGGTACGGTCCACTTTGATTTTAATTGAAGGCATGTTACCTGTTTGAATTGGAGATTTATGGAGATCTCCCCTAACAGTCCCTAATTTCCTGCGCCCCTCACGTAGGGGAGGCCCTGCACTATCACAGGGGTCCCCAGGCGAATCGGCAGGCTGTGCTGCCCCTCCACCCTTCACACAAACACGCACTAGCGAGGTGTGGGGACAGAGGGCGTTTCCAGACGAATACTCCCCTGTACGTCAGCTGACAGGGGAATAGGTCCTTTCACGGCACGGAAGAGAAGGATTAGAGTAGAAGAAAAAGGTCTGAAAACTCACTGCCGACTCTCTCTTCACACCAAGCCCCTCAGCAGCATTCGGGGTTCCTAAGGGAGGTCCGATACTGTAGGAGAGGCTCAATGTGTTGATTGAATCAACAGAATTGTCAGTAGGAAAATGGCGGTTAGGAGCTTGGGTTTTCCAGGGTACGTGGGAAGGTGGGATAGGTCCAATGTCTAGCCAATCAGCTGTGACTGTTCCTTCTCCGGCTTCCACTTCGCTCTGACTTCTACTGCTCCTGATTGCGACTGCTCCCGACTGCGACTGATGAAAATTTCCCTCGCCACATTGGTGTTTCTTTATACCGCGATCATGGACCCAACCAATGTAAGAGAGCCGTAGCTGCAGCCAGTCTGATCCTGAGCGGCCCGCTCGGTATATAAGGAAAAGTTAGCCGGGCCAGTTTTCAATTCTCTCGCTCCGCGCCACGAGTAACTGTGCCGCCATGCCTCCCAAAACTTCCGGAAAGGCTGCCAAGAAGGCTGGAAAGGCCCAGAAGGCCATTGCCAAGGGTGACAAGAAGAAGAAGCGCAGGAGGAAGGAAAGCTACAGCATCTACATCTACAAGGTACTGAAGCAAGTGCACCCCGACACAGGAGTCTCCTCCAAAGCTATGTCCATCATGAACTCTTTCGTGAACGACATCTTCGAGCGCAGCGCTGCCGAGGCTTCCCGCCTGGCGCACTACAACAAACGCTCCACCATTACAAGTCGGGAAATCCAGACAGCTGTCCGACTCTTGCTGCCCGGTGAACTGGCCAAGCATGCCGTGTCTGAGGGCACCAAGGCTGTCACCAAGTACACCTCTTCCAAGTAAGAGGTTACTTGTGCACAACAAACACGCCATCCCACTACTACAACTTAATCGGCTCAATCGGAGCCACAGTTACATGTTAAAGAGACAGTTACCGACAGTGATGTATTGAGAGGGAAATAATAAAAAAATTATAATAATCTGCATTCTCTATTGGCGTAGAAACAGGACTAAATCGAAACATAATAAATAAATAAATAAATAAATTCTGCGTGGAGTAGTTTCACACCCACTGCAAAGTGACATACCTGGAGTGTGTTTGGGCTTCATTTCTTGTTTGCAGCACGCCTATTTCATGTAAACAATTTATTTTATTTTATTTTATTTTATTTTATCTTAGTTATTTATTTATTTATTTATTTATTGTTTATATCTTTATTTGTTACTAGCTCTTGTTTGTTGCACCCACCTCCCGAATTGATGACCTACTATACAATCGTGCCTGCACGAATGTTACCAACTTACCGTTAGGCGATTTGGGTAACCGAAATTAACGCTCTCCTACCACCAACCATTTCGATTGTCAAGAAAATTATCTTCAGAACAGTTCTTTGGCCCTGAGAAGGGCCGAGTTATAGATGTCTGGTAGGTTTTGTTGTGCTTTTTGTTTGTCCCCAAGGAAGAGGACTTAAGCACGCTCTCCGCGGATGCGCCGGGCCAGCTGGATGTCCTTGGGCATGATGGTAACGCGCTGGGCGTGAATGGCACACAGGTTGGTGTCCTCGAAAAGACCCACCAGGTAAGCCTCAGAGGCTTCCTGCAGAGCCATGACGGCAGACGACTGGAAGCGCAGGTCAGTCTTGAAATCCTGGGCGATCTCACGCACCAGGCGCTGGAAGGGCAGCTTCCTGATGAGTAGCTCTGTGCTCTTCTGGTAACGACGGATCTCACGAAGGGCGACGGTTCCCGGCCTGTAACGATGGGGCTTCTTGACACCACCGGTGGCTGGGGCGGACTTGCGAGCTGCCTTGGTGGCAAGCTGCTTCCGTGGAGCCTTGCCTCCAGTGGACTTGCGGGCAGTCTGTTTAGTACGGGCCATCTCGACGACGAAATAGTTAATACGGGCGGCCTGGTTGTTGTTGTTGTATAGATTGTCGGACCATAGTCCGACACGGGCCTTTGCCTATAGGCGGCCCGTTTGGTGGTTCCGGCTGGAGCTCCAGGAGCAGCCAGACCGGATTGGGATTGGAGGTGGTCCCACCTGCAGATTGGAGGGATACTGCAGGTTGTAAGTGTGAGCGGACCCCCGATCAGTGGACGCTTACCACCAGCCCCCACTCTTGGACGTGGTCAGCTTCGGAGTGGCGCGCCCCCCGAACTGGGGTCCGCACTTGCTGGGAGAGGATGCTTTCTAAGCTATCTGGGGGGTGGGTATCGTGTGATGACCCGGAGTAGGTGGTGAATGTGGTCTGTGTGGGCCTTTCGGGTTAGAGTGGCCGCTGGTGTTGTGTGTGTTTCTTGGGAGATTTGAGTTCTGTCTCGGAGGCTTTGTGTGACCTCGCAATCGAGGAGATAGTGTTCAAGTGGGTTGGCTGCTGGCTCCTGACAGTAGGTGCATTCCGTGACGTCATTTCCGATCATCTGCCAGGAGCACTTGTACCCTAGTCGTAGTCGGTGAAGGCTGACTTGGGTTTGTCTTGGAGTTTTCTTGTCTGCGAAAGGTGGTTCCCCTTTTGTGGCCGCCAGGTACCATTTGGCTGATTGGGAACCAGCGTTGAGTGCATGAAGGAAGCTCTTTTGATGTGGAGCTTGGTAGTCTTTCTGAGGTGATTCTTGATCTGTTGCACACTTGCTGGAACTTGGATGTGTACGGTACTGGAGCGTGTAGCTGCCTTGGCTGCTTCGTCTGCCACGTCGTTTCCTCCGATCCCTACATGACTGGGAATCCAGTGTAAGACGACTGGTCGGTTTTGGCTTTGGAATTCCTGTAGCTGTGCGAGGATCGAGGTGATGATGTGGACGTTGTCTCTTGGTTGACTGTGTTGCAGCGCTTGCATGGCCGATTTCGAGTCCGTGTGAATTATGACGGACTTGTTGTGTTGTGTTGCAGCGTGTTGTAGGGCCTTTGAGATTGCTACCAGTTCTGTTTGTAGGGTGGAGCAGTCGTTGGAAAGTTTCCATTTGAGGGTCTGACCTTGGGTGTAGAAGGCCGCTCCGGATCTGTGATGTTTTGGGTCCACCGAGCCGTCTGTGAAGTATGATGCTGCATCAGCCGGTGTCTCGGTGGCTATGGCTTGGAGAGATATTTTTTTGAGGTCCTCCTTCTGGAGGTTGGCTTTACTGTCGCCGAGGTCGGTGAATTTGAGTGTGGCTGGTGGAGGGCTCCATGGTGGAGGAACAGTGTAACCATTGTCTCGTGTGTCTTGGTTGTTCTTGACGAGTGTTTCTGCTTGCAGGTGTCGGATGACCTCGCTTGCCTCGTGCGACCAGGTGGCCCCTCGCACTCTGTGGTCGAGGTGGAGGGAGGCACTGATTCGAATCTTGGCAACTGTGGGCTTGTCTGCTCTACAGATTTTGGCGAGGAGACCGGCTGTCACCTGCTTGACTCGTACTGCCAGGGTGGTAGCTCGGTTTCCATTTGCAGATTGCAAATTCTGGTCCACATGGGTGCTCCGAGCATGGTCCTGAGAGCATTGTTTTGAATGACTTCTAGCTTAGCTATTTGGTCTTCTCTCAGTCCAATGAGTGCTGGAGCACTGTAATCTACCAGCGATCTGATGGCGGCTGTGTAGTAGGCTTTGAGCACATGAAGGTTTGCTCCTGCGGATTTGCTGGTGAGCAACCTCATTATATTGTGTCTGCTCTTCGTCCTGTGCCTGAGATACTCGAGTTGCGGCTTGAAGGTGAGTTTCTGGTCAAACCAGATTCCAAGACACTGGTGGGCGTTGGTCCAGACTACCGGCGTGTTTTGTATGGAGAGCGTCTTGTCTGGTGTGTCTGTGCAGATGGCCATCGCTTTCGACTTGGCTGGATTTATCTTGAGTCCAAGTCTGTTGCACTCCTCTTCTATAAGTTGGAGTGCGTGTTGCGTGTTGGCTAGTCTGTTCGATCCTCTTACTATAAGCTGTAAGTCGTCTG
>NW_024743146.1:0-15628 GCF_018991925.1 Homarus americanus | reverse complement strand
CGTTACCAGAAGAGCACAGAGCTACTCATCAGGAAGCTGCCCTTCCAGCGCCTGGTGCGTGAGATCGCCCAGGATTTCAAGACTGACCTGCGCTTCCAGTCGTCTGCCGTCATGGCTCTGCAGGAAGCCTCTGAGGCTTACCTGGTGGGTCTTTTCGAGGACACCAACCTGTGTGCCATTCACGCCACGCGCGTTACCATCATGCCCAAGGACATCCAGCTGGCCCGGCGCATCCGCGGAGAGCGTGCTTAAGTCCTCTTCCTTGGGGAAAAGAAAGCACAACAAAAACCTACCACAGACATCTATAACTCGGCCCTTCTCAGGGCCAAAGAACTGTTCTGAAGATAATTGTCATGACAATCGAAATGGTTGGTGGTAGGAGAGCGTTAATTTCGGTTACCCAAATCGCCTAACGGTAAGTTGGTAACATTCGTGCAGGCACGAATGTATAGTAGGTCATCAATTCGGGAGGTGGGTGGGTGCAACAAACAAGAGCTAGTAACAAATAAATATATAAAGAATAAGTAAGTAAATAAATAAATAAATAAATAAAATAAAAGAAAATACAATAAAATAAAATAAATTGTTTACATGAAATAGGCGTGCTGCAAACATGAAATGAAGCCCAAACACACTCCATGTATGTCACTTTGCAGTGGGTGTAAAAGTACTCCACGCAGAATTTATTTATTTATTTATTATGTTTCTATTTAGTCCGGTTTCTACGCCAATAGAGAATGCAGATTATTATAATTTTTTTTTTTATTTATTTCCCTCTCAATATATCACTGTCGGTAACTGTCTCTTTAACATGTAACTGTGGCTCCGATGGAGCCGATTAAGTTGTAGTAGTGGGATGGCGTGTTTGTTGTGCACAAGTAACCTCTTACTTGGAAGAGGTGTACTTGGTGACAGCCTTGGTGCCCTCAGACACGGCATGCTTGGCCAGTTCACCGGGCAGCAAGAGTCGGACAGCTGTCTGGATTTCCCGACTTGTAATGGTGGAGCGTTTGTTGTAGTGCGCCAGGCGGGAAGCCTCGGCAGCGATGCGCTCGAAGATGTCGTTCACGAAAGAGTTCATGATTGACATAGCTTTGGAGGAGACTCCTGTGTCGGGGTGCACTTGCTTCAGTACCTTGTAGATGTAGATGCTGTAGCTTTCCTTCCTCCTGCGCTTCTTCTTCTTGTCACCCTTGGCAATGGCCTTCTGGGCCTTTCCAGCCTTCTTGGCAGCCTTTCCGGAAGTTTTGGGAGGCATGGCGGCACAGTTACTCGTGGCGCGGAGCGAGAGAATTGAAAACTGGCCCGACTAACTTTTCCTTATATACCGAGCGGGCCGCTCAGGATCAGACTGGCTGCAGCTACGGCTCTCTTACATTGGTTGGGTCCGCGAGACGGCCACCTGGCCTGATCCTGAGCTTGGCATAAAAGACCAAGGTGGCGGGCGGAAATTTAACTCCTATCACGAAAAGCAGCAGCAGCAACATGTCAGGACGCGGCAAGGGAGGCAAGGTGAAGGGCAAGTCAAAGTCCCGTTCTAGCAGGGCCGGACTCCAGTTCCCCGTGGGTAGGATCCACCGTCTCTTGCGTAAGGGCAACTATGCTGAGCGTGTTGGTGCAGGTGCCCCTGTGTACCTTGCAGCCGTCATGGAGTACCTGGCAGCAGAAGTGCTCGAGCTGGCCGGTAACGCCGCCCGCGACAACAAGAAGACCCGCATTATCCCGCGTCATCTTCAGCTTGCCAGTCGCAATGACGAGGAGCTGAACAAGCTCCTATCTGGAGTCACCATTGCCCAAGGGGGTGTCCTTCCTAACATCCAAGCTGTGCTCCTCCCCAAGAAGACAGAGAAGAAATAAGAACCCAAGGTTCGTTCACACAAGACAACCTAACCAAACAGGCTCCTTTCGGAGCCACAGGATATCACTTAAAGAGAGAAATATACGACATCAACGTTTGGCAGGATAACACTCTGTGCAAATTGAGTGAAATTGTTTTTGAATGGTGTAGATGTGAAGGGGTACTGCGGGGGCCTGGGGTGGGGGACTTAAACGGGACTTAGAAGGGCGCAGAAGCAGCAGCAGCAGCAAGGGAGGCGACCTTATTTTCACTCTGGTTCATTGACAGTACACATTTACCAGCAGCATACATTGGAGTCATATTGTAATTGTAGACTAATCAGTGTGGGCTAGCTAGCCAATTTGGGATAAAGAGCAAGAATGTAATGTCCTCAATGAAGTAATGACATAGTTCAAGATACAATAAGTGAGGTGGCCTGAAGTCTTTGACAGTGTCCCATTCAATAATATAGTAGTGCTTTAAAGGTGTATCACAAAGTTTACATGCTGAGTGTTCCGGTATGGGTACAGCGTGACTAACTTGCCAGATGTGTCTGTATCCTAACCTAATTCTGGCCACGACTACATCACACAGGCAAGTTGTTTGGACACTCTTCCTAGCCCTCTTGGTCCCTGTTCACCTACCTACTGTAGCAGTAAGTAGGTACCTGTTGTAAATCGAAAGGTTGCCAATTCGTAATCAGGGAAAGTTGATTGAGCTTCTAAACTTGAACTGACATAATCCGAGGAGTGGTGATCCGAGGATCACAGACACTATCTCTCCCACTACAAATCCCTTCCTAACCTCCTGCTCCTTCCTCTGTCCTCCCCAAATTTAACCATGCTATCGCAAAGGTAATAATACAGGTAGAGACAACAACATATTTTCCTATTGTCTTATTATATATTAATAACAGAAACGCTGCTGCCGCCATCCCGGAGGCTATACATTGTCTCACTGTTCATTCCCTCCACAATTCTTCCTCTTACTTCTTCTTTTTCTTCTTCTTCCATCAATACTTTATTAACGGTGTATGTAAGTTTCACCATGTTTTGCACTCCAGCGGTAGAGCAAATTATATTTTGTTAGCAATAAACCAAAAGCATATTTTATGGCCTAATCATCACTACATAGAACACCACCCATAAAGCATGATACTAGTAGACCACAAACTGCTATAAACACCCAAAGCATATTTATTGCCTAATCATCCATCACTAAGCATAGAACACCACTATAAAGCATTGATACCATAGACCACAAACTGCTATAAACCCCAATAATATACTATACTAGTGACTATAATTGTGTTACCCAATATTATACGAAATAATACTATAAAACATAATAGTAAACACACTAATAGTGTATATTAGTTGAATGCTCAATCTGATGAGAAGTCCAAAAAAAAAACAACATAACAATAACCTATATAAGAGTGTAGAGTATTTTTGTGCAAACTATTATACTAGTAGATGGTCTAAGATAACTGTATGTGAAGGAAAAGGTGTGCTCTCCACTCAAACTTTCTTTTTATGAAATCTCCTACTCCCCAGCTGAGCGGTACGCCCAATGGGAAACAAAACGTGGCACATAACACGCCGCCCGCCAGCTCTGGCTCGGTGAATAGGAATCAGTAATCGGGCGGAGTATAAACAACACCGCCGCCAATGTGCTCCTCCCATCTCTGAGGAAATCTGGCGGGCAACTTAGTATTATATTAGCATGTAATAATAATAACAATAATAATAATAATAATAATACTACTACTACTAATAATAATAATAATATTAATAATAATAATATTAATAATAATAACATGCAATTTCATTTTATAACACATACTAACAAAATAGTGTATAGCCTACTATACTTAACTATAATAGGTTAGGTTGCGTAGGAGGATCTAAAAAGTACAGTAGTATACACACACACACACACACACACACACACACACACTTCGCTACTATATGCCAGACGCTCCCCCGGCTTGACACAACCACTCTCCCTGCTTACCTACCAGCCCCCCCCCCTTCCCACTGACTTAGTAGAAGTATTTGAAATAGCAAAACGCCTGGACAAACTAAAATTAAAACGCTCTACCACCCCCATTGACTTACCAATGAAACGCTTCAAGGAGTTCTCCCCGGAGCTTGCTAAACCCCTATGCTCCATCATCAATGCTTCTCTCAGTCAAGCCAGATGCCCAGCTGACTGGAAGACCTCTTATGTATCACCAGTGCCCAAGCCAACCAACCCACAATCCTTAAATCAGCTACGACCTATTGCAATCACCCCAATACCCAGCCTAATCTGTGAAAGTTTTGTGTTCGACTGGCTGGGCTTTTGCTGATATTGCAGGAGTCGTAGTAGACCCTCAGCAATTTGGCAACATGAAAACTTCCTCCACCACTGACTGACTGACTGTCTTGTCAGCTTTCTCGATTACATATACCGCCATCTCGAGAAACGAAAAACGTCTGTAGCTGTCGCCTTCATTGATTTCACTAAAGCGTTCGACCTAGTCGACCACAATATAATCATCAACTAAGCTATTGACCTCGGGCTTCGGAGAAGTCTTATTATACCAGGGCTTACAGACTTCCTCAGTGACCGACGCCAAGCTGTACGCTTCCGAGGGGCTGGCTGTCTCCACCTTTCAGTCACTCACCTGTGGCGTCCCCCAAGGCACCAAGATGGGACCACTCTGCTTCCTTATGCTCATCAATGATGCCCTAAGAGAAACCCCTGCTCGCTGGAAATATGTCGACGACTCCACCATTGGGATCAGCGTCAACAATTCTGCTCCAAACTATACCGCCCTTCATGATTTATTGAACAGTCTCCAAAACTGGGCCACCAACAACCATGGTTATGCACATCAACCTCTCCTCCGACATTGTCCCACCTCCTTCCATTACTCTAGGTCTGAACACACTCCAGGTTTTAGATTCCACGAAGCTCCTCGGCGTCAACATAGACAACAAACTAAATTAGAAACCACACGTCAGTGAAGTTATCAAATCCTCCAGTTTCCGTCTCCACCTCCTACGCCGACTCAAGTCCCTCGGTGTTCCTGCACACGAGCTCCTCAGTGTTTACACAACATTCATACTTCCCAAGCTCACCTATGCCTCCTCCACCTGGTCTTCCTCCCTAAATGCCACACAACGTAAACACCTAGAAAAAGTGCAAAAGAGGCCATGCAAGATTATTCTCTACCCTTCCTACTCCACATATCAAGAAGCGCTCAACACACTGACCCTTTAGACTCTCACTGACCATCACCACGACCTCATCTGCAAATTTGGTAAGAAGCTTCTACACCATCCCCGACACCGGCTCCTACTACCACCTGAGATCCCTAGTCCGAGAATTGCTCTTCGACACCACAACCGCATCCAGCCCAGCCCATACGTGCACGAACTGATCGCTATAAGAACAGCCCAGTCCCAACCATTGTAAAAATTATCGATAACTTGTAATAAATCAGTGTACTCACTCCCAGTAAACACTACTCCTTGCACTGTCACTATGTTGAAATGAACTGTAGTTTGAGCTTTTCCCCAGCTAGTTATTATATGTCTTATTTGTGTCACGCATGTTACTTGTATATTATTTGTAATTCGTAACCCATTCCCCAAATATGTAACTGTATATTTTCAGCCTTCTGGCTGCCAAGCTCTTTCAATAAACCGTTAATTATTATTATTATTATTAATATTAATTATATGTTGGTCCATACCAACTCACTCCCCTGAACCCTCCTCCCCACCGGACTATCAACAAGTTCTTGCCATAAGGTACTATCTCATTTGGCAAAGGAATGGAACCAGTGATGAATAGTGGTGAACAGTGCTTAACTCAGTGAAAAACAACTCGGCAGTTGAGTCTTACCCAAGCTAGCTAACCAGCTTCACACAGTGAGGTCCCAGGTACCCGGTTATACTTCCCCTGAGACTCCACGATAGAGAGGCCTGGGACCACACCTCACCCACTTGAATGAGTGAGTCATGTCGACCACGTGGTGTCCCCAAGATGCTACGACACCACGTAGTGAATGTTTGGCTACAGCATCATCATGTGAAGTTCCTCATAACACCATCTGTGAGGTAACTGCTACATCATCAGGCCCCTCATAACGCCATCTGTGAGGGAGTTACTACACCACGTGTCTGGTGTTCAACACCTCACCTTACATGATCTACGCGTGCAAACATTAATCTGTATGTTCACTGTGTGCTCCTTCACCTATCTCTAATGAGGGCTTTTGTTAAACCACCAATGTATGTACTAAGTCATTTGTGTCCAATGTATACTTTCGAAAAGCCCTTGTTTGGGGAAGGTAGGAGAGAGTAGTCGTCATTATTGTCCAAGCCACATTATTTATTTCTATATATAAGTAATGTAGGCTGGTTTTTAAATACCTCAATCCCCTAACGGTGCCGTTTGTATATTAAGAAATACCGAAGCCATACAGTACAACACCAGCGAATATGAAGTATCACTGTAACCGGCAACTGTTACTCACTCATACCTACATACATATATAGAGTCTTTACAGAATGATAGCAGACACGAGGAAGACGAACAACAAGAGGAGAAGAGTTAGAAGAAAATCAACTTCAAGCTAAGAAGAAGAATACCAAGACATTTCCTCCAAACAACAAAACAACACACACAATCAAGCCGACCAAACACTGAGAAACCATGGCGGAACCCAACATGCACCGGACGCTTGACCTGACTCTATCCTGCCGCATCCAGGCGAGTTGCTGCTTAAAGTCCCTCACGCAAGCGCTGTTTAGCCACTGCACCTATTCTCTCCTCCTAAAATTCACTTCAATCCCCCCTGCCACTAGCATGTTATGTATGTATGTATGTATGTATGTATGCATGAATGATAACTGCAACTTTGCGTATTAAAACTCATTACTCTTACCGAAGTAATATAGTGCGTGGTTATGTTATGTCATGTTAGGATAGATTATAAACTACATTGGGTTACATTTCGTGAGGTTCGGTGACGCTACAGGAAGTTAGGTGAGGTACCTGGAGGTTAGGTGAATGTTGACTGACTGACTGACTGACAATTACTAGGAAGTGGTTCCAACACGTTCACGCACAACCTATACTCATACCACAAGTCCAGAATTAGAGAGGATCATGTTATTGGATATATTTTCAACGATTTACTCAGTGTCTAACCAACTCTTTAGCGATTTAAATGTGGACCTAAAATTAGGTCCGTATATTTGTTTGTCGTGGTGGTGGTGGTGGTATGCGCCCGTCCATCAGGTTGATTAACCACCAAAACCATAAAGGGTGCGGCCCTGCCGTTTCAGGGCATACACCACATCCATGGCGGTGACGGTCTTCCTTTTTGCGTGCTCGGTGTAGGTGACGGCGTCACGGATGACGTTCTCCAGAAACACCTTGAGGACGCCGCGGGTCTCCTCGTAGATGAGGCCGGATATACGTTTAACACCTCCACGCCGAGCTAGACGACGAATGGCGGGCTTGGTGATACCCTGGATGTTGTCACGAAGCACCTTACGATGACGCTTGGCGCCACCCTTTCCAAGTCCCTTGCCGCCTTTGCCTCGTCCAGTCATGTTGTTGTGGTTGCTACTACAGGTGGTCCTGGTGTGGCTTCGCCCACGGTTTGGTGGGAGTAGGTGGCGTGCTGTGGACGCAGCGGTAGTATCGTTCATCCAAGGCCGTCCCTCCCTCTTGGAGGTGGGGCGTAGCTTGCGGATGACGCATGCGGCACTCGTGGCCAATGAGGTGGCCACTGAGGTGGAGAATGGCTGTATATAAGCCCGCCCGCCTGCCAGGCCGCCCGTATTTACTATTTCGTCGTCGAGATGGCCCGTACTAAACAGACTGCCCGCAAGTCCACTGGAGGCAAGGCTCCACGGAAGCAGCTTGCCACCAAGGCAGCTCGCAAGTCCGCCCCAGCCACCGGTGGTGTCAAGAAGCCCCATCGTTACAGGCCCGGAACCGTCGCCCTTCGTGAGATCCGTCGTTACCAGAAGAGCACAGAGCTACTCATCAGGAAGCTGCCCTTCCAGCGCCTGGTGCGTGAGATCGCCCAGGATTTCAAGACTGACCTGCGCTTCCAGTCGTCTGCCGTCATGGCTCTGCAGGAAGCCTCTGAGGCTTACCTGGTGGGTCTTTTCGAGGACACCAACCTGTGTGCCATTCACGCCAAGCGCGTTACCATCATGCCCAAGGACATCCAGCTGGCCCGGCGCATCCGCGGAGAGCGTGCTTAAGTCCTCTTCCTTGGGGAAAAACAAAAAGCACAACAAAACCTACCAGACATCTATAACTCGGCCCTTCTCAGGGCCAAAGAACTGTTCTGAAGATAATTTTCATGACAATCGAAATGGTTGGTGGTAGGCGAGCGTTAATTTCGGTTACCCAAATCGCCTAACGGTAAGTTGGTAACATTCGTGCAGGCACGAATGTATAGTAGGTCATCAATTCGGGAGGTGGGTGGGTGCAACAAACAAGAGCTAGTAACAAATAAATATATAAAGAATAAGTAAGTAAATAAATAACTAAAATAAAAGAAAATTCAATAAAATAATATAAAATAAATTGTTTACATGAAATAGGCGTGCTGCAAACAAGAAATGAAGCCCAAACACACTCCATGTATGTCACTTTGCAGTGGGTGTAAAAGTACTCCACGCAGAATTTATTTATTTATTTATTATGTTTCGATTTAGTCCGGTTTCTACGCCAATAGAGAATGCAGATTATTATAATTTTTTTTTTTATTTATTTCCCTCTCAATATATCACTGTCGGTAACTGTCTCTTTAACATGTAACTGTGGCTCCGATGGAGCCGATTAAGTTGTAGTAGTGGGATGGCGTGTTTGTTGTGCACAAGTAACCTCTTACTTGGAAGAGGTGTACTTGGTGACAGCCTTGGTGCCCTCAGACACGGCATGCTTGGCCAGTTCACCGGGCAGCAAGAGTCGGACAGCTGTCTGGATTTCCCGACTTGTAATGGTGGAGCGTTTGTTGTAGTGCGCCAGGCGGGAAGCCTCGGCAGCGATGCGCTCGAAGATGTCGTTCACGAAAGAGTTCATGATGGACATAGCTTTGGAGGAGACTCCTGTGTCGGGGTGCACTTGCTTCAGTACCTTGTAGATGTAGATGCTGTAGCTTTCCTTCCTCCTGCGCTTCTTCTTCTTGTCACCCTTGGCAATGGCCTTCTGGGCCTTTCCAGCCTTCTTGGCAGCCTTTCCGGAAGTTTTGGGAGGCATGGCGGCACAGTTACTCGTGGCGCGGAGCGAGAGAATTGAAAACTGGCCCGACTAACTTTTCCTTATATACCGAGCGGGCCGCTCAGGATCAGACTGGCTGCAGCTACGGCTCTCTTACATTGGTTGGGTCCGCGAGACGGCCACCTGGCCTGATCCTGAGCTTGGTATAAAAGACCAAGGTGGCGGGCGGAAATTTAACTCCTATCACGAAAAGCAGCAGCAGCAACATGTCAGGACGCGGCAAGGGAGGCAAGGTGAAGGGCAAGTCAAAGTCCCGTTCTAGCAGGGCCGGACTCCAGTTCCCCGTGGGTAGGATCCACCGTCTCTTGCGTAAAGGCAACTATGCTGAGCGTGTTGGTGCAGGTGCCCCTGTGTACCTTGCAGCCGTCATGGAGTACCTGGCAGCAGAAGTGCTCGAGCTGGCCGGTAACGCCGCCCGCGACAACAAGAAGACCCGCATTATCCCACGTCATCTTCAGCTTGCCATTCGCAATGACGAGGAGCTGAACAAGCTCCTGTCTGGAGTCACCATTGCCCAAGGGGGTGTCCTTCCTAACATCCAAGCTGTGCTCCTCCCCAAGAAGACAGAGAAGAAATAAGAACCCAAGGTTCGTTCACACAAGACAACCTAACCAAACAGGCTCCTTTCGGAGCCACAGGATATCACTTAAAGAGAGAAATATACGACATCAACGTTTTGCAGGATAACACTCTATTTTACGTGTAATTAGCATAGTAATGTGGAAATAGAGTGAAATTGATTTAGAATGGTGTAGATGTGAAGGGCGGTTGTGGGGGCCTGGGGTGGGGGACTTAAACGGGACTTAGAAGGGCGCAAGAAGCAGCAGCAGCAGCAGCAGCAGCAGCCAGGGAGGCGACCTTATTTTCAGTCAGGTTCATACACAAAGAAATACATCAGATTCATTGACAGTACAGTACACATTTACCAGTGTGGGCTAGCCAATTTGGGATAAAGAGCAAGAATGTAATGTCCTCAATGAAGTAATGACATAGTTCAAGATACAATAAGTGAGGTGGCCTGAAGTCTTTGACAGTGTCCCATTCAATAATATAGTAGTGCTTTAAAGGTGTATCACCAAGTTTACATGCTGAGTGTTCCTTTATGGGTACAGCGTTACTAACTAGCCAGATGTGTCTGTATCCTAACCTAATTCTGGCCACGACTACATCACACAGGCAAGTTGTTTGGACACTCTTCCTAGCCCCCTTGGTCCCTGTTCACCTACCTACTGTAGCAGTAAGTAGGTACCTGTTGTAAATCGAAACGTTGCCAATTTGTATTCAGGGAAAGTTGTTGGAGCTTCTAAACTTGAACTGACACAATCCGAGGAGTGGTGACCCGAGGATCACAGACACTATCTCTCCCTTCCTAACCTCCTGCTCCTTCCTCTGTCCTCCAAAA
Source organism: Homarus americanus (assembly GCF_018991925.1). NCBI lineage: Eukaryota > Metazoa > Arthropoda > Malacostraca > Decapoda > Nephropidae > Homarus > Homarus americanus. Next base: position 5,087 of record NW_024743146.1, on the reverse strand, counting down.
ATTGAACCATGCTATCGCAAAGGTAATAATACAGGTAGAGACAACAACATATTTTCCTATTGTCTTATTATATATTAATAACAGAAACGCTGCCGCCATCCCGGAGGCTTTACATTGTCTCACTGTTCATTCCCTCCACAATTCTTCCTCTTACTTCTTCTTCTTCTTCCACCAATACTTTATTAACGGTGTATGTAAGTTTCACCATGTTTTGCACTCCAGCGGTAGAGCAAAGTATATTTTGTTAGCAATAAACCAAAAGCATATTTTATGGCCTAATCATCACTACATAGAACACCACCCATAAAGCATGATACTAGTAGACCACAAACTGCTATAAACACCCAAAGCATATTTTATTGCCTAATCATCCATCACTACATAGAACACCACTCATAAAGCATGATACTATTAGACCACAAACTGCTATAAACCCCGAAAATATACTATACTAGTGACTCTAATTGTGTTACCCAATATTATACGAAATAATACTATAAAACATAATAATAAACACACTAATAGTGTATATTAGTTGAATGCACAATCTGATGAGAAATCAAAAAAAAAAAAAAAAACATAACAATAACCTAGAAAGAGTGTAGAGTATTTTTGTGCAAACTATTATACTAGTAGATGGTCTAAGATAACTGTATGTGAAGGAAAAGGTGTGCTCTCCACTCAAACTTTCTTTTTATGAAATCTCCTACTCCCCAGCTGAGCGGTACGCCCAATGGGAAACAAAACGTGGCACATAACACGCCGCCCGCCAGCTCTGGCTCGGTGAATAGGAATCAGTAATCGGGCGGAGTATAAACAACACCGCCGCCAATGTGCTCCTCCCATCTCTGAGGAAATCTGGCGGGCAACTTAGTATTATATTAACATGTAATAATAATAACAATAATAATAATAATAATACTACTACTACTACTAATAATAATAATAATATTAATAATAATAATATTAAAAATAATAACATGCAATTTCATTTTATAACACATACAAACAAAATAGTGTATAGCCTACTATACTTAACTATAATAGGTTAGGTTGCGTAGGAGGATCTAAAAAGTACAGTAGTATACACACACACACACACACACACACACACACACACACACACACTTCGCTACTATATGCCAGACGCTCCCCCGGCTTGACACAACCACTCTCCCTGCTTACCTACCAGCAGCCCCCCCTTCCCACTGACTTAGTAGAAGTATTTGAAATAGCAAAACGCCTGGACAAACTAAAATTAAAACGCTCTACCACCCTCATTGACTTACCAATGAAACGCTTCAAGGAGTTCTCCCCGGAGCTTGCTAAACCCCTATGCTCCATCATCAATGCTTCTCTCAGTCAAGCCAGATGCCCAGCTGATTGGAAGACCTCTTATGTATCACCAGTGCCCAAGTCAACCAGCCCACAATCCTTAAATCAGCTACGACCTATTGCAATCACCCCAATACCCAGCCTAATCTGTGAAAGTTTTGTGTTCGACTGGCTGGGCTTTTGCTGATATTGCAGGAGTCGTAGTAGACCCTCAGCAATTTGGCAACATGAAAACTTCCTCCACCACTGACTGACTGACTGTCTTGTCAGCTTTCTCGATTACATATACCGCCATCTCGAGAAACGAAAAACGTCTGTAGCTGTCGCCTTCATTGATTTCACTAAAGCGTTCGACCTAGTCGACCACAATATAATCATCAACTAAGCTATTGACCTCGGGCTTCGGAGAAGTCTTATTATACCAGGGCTTACAGACTTCCTCAGTGACCGACGCCAAGCTGCACAAGGCCTGAGGGGCTGGCTGCCCCACTTTCAGTCACTCACCTGTGGCGTCCCCCAAGGCACTGGGTGATGGGGACCACTCTGCTTCCTTATGCTCATCAATGATGCCCTAAGAGAAACCCCCCTGCTCTCGCTGGAAATATGTCGACGACTCACCCATTGGGATCAGCGTCAACAATTCTGCTCCCAACTATACCGCCCTTCATGATTTATTGAACAGTCTCCAAAACTGGGCCACCAACAACCATGTCACCATCAACCATACCAAGACCATGGTTATGCACATCAACCTCTCCTCCGACATTGTCCCACCTCCTTCCATTACTCTAGGTCCGAACACACTCCAGGTTGTAGATTCCACGAAGCTCCTCGGCGTCACCATAGACAACAAACTAAATTGGAAACCACACGTCAGTGAAGTTATCAAATCCTCCAGTTTCCGTCTCCACCTCCTACTCCGACTCAAGTCCCTCGGTGTTCCTGCACACCAGCTCCTCAGTGTTTACACAACATTCATACTTCCCAAGCTCACCTGGTCTTCCTCCCTAAATGCCACACAACGTAAACACCTAGAAAAAGTGCAAAAGAGGCCATGCAAGATTATTCTCTACCCTTCCTACTCCACATATCAAGAAGCGCTCAACACACTGACCGACCCGTTAGACTCTCACTGACCATCACCACGACCTCATCTGCAAATTTGGTAAGAAGCTTCTACACCATCCCCGACACCGGCTCCTACTACCACCTGAGATCCCTAGTCCGAGAATTGCTCTTCGACACCACAACCGCATCCAGCCCATACGTGCACGAACTGATCTCTATAAGAACAGCCCAGTCCCAACCATTGTAAAAATTATCGATAACTTGTAATAAATCAGTGTACTCACTACCAGTAAACACTACTCCTTGCACTGTCACTATGTTGAAATGAACTGTAGTTTGAGCTTTTCCCCAGCTAGTTATTATATGTCTTATTTGTGTCACTCATGTTACTTGTATATTATTTGTAATTCGTAACCCATTCCCCAAATATGTAACTGTATATTTTCAGTCTTCTGGCTGCCAAGCTCTTTCAATAAACCGTTAATTATTATTATTATTATTATTATTATTTATATGTTGGCCCATACCACCTCACTCCCCTGAACCCTCCTCCCCAGCGGACTATCAACAAGTTCTTGCCATAAGGTACTATCTCATTTGGCCAAGGAATGGAACCAGTGATGAATAGTGGTGAACAGTGCTTAACTCAGTGAAAAACAACTCGGCAGTTGAGTCTTACCCAAGCTAGCTAACCACCTTCACACAGTGAGGTCCCAGGTACCTGGGTTATACTTCCCGAGACTAGAGGCTCACCACACCTCACCCACTTGAATGAGTGAGTCATGTCGACCACGTGGTGTCCCCAAGATGCTACGACACCACGTAGTGAATGTTTGGCTACAGCATCATCATGTGAAGTTCCTCATAACACCATCTGTGAGGTAACTGCTACATCATCAGGCCCCTCATAACGCCATCTGTGAGGGAGTTACTACACCACGTGTCTGGTGTTCAACACCTCACCTTACATGATCTACGCGTGCAAACATTAATCTGTATGTTCACTGTGTGCTCCTTCACCTATCTCTAATGAGGGCTTTTGTTAAACCACCAATGTATGTACTAAGTCATTTGTGTCCAATGTATACTTTCGAAAAGCCCTTGTTTGGGGAAGGTAGGAGAGAGTAGTCGTCATTATTGTCCAAGCCACATTATTTATTTCTATATACAAGTAATGTAGGCTGGTTTTTAAATACCTCAATCCCCTAACGGTGCCGTTTGTATATTAAGAAATACCGAAGCCATACAGTACAACACCAGCGAATATGAAGTATCACTGTAACCGGCAACTGTTACTCACTCATACCTACATACATATATAGAGTCTTTACAGAATGATAGCAGACACGAGGAAGACGAACAACAAGAGGAGAAGAGTTAGAAGAAAATCAACTTCAAGCTAAGAAGAAGAATACCAAGACATTTCCTCCAAACAACAAAACAACACACACAATCAAGCCGACCAAACACTGAGAAACCATGAGGAAATCCCAACATGCACCGATCGCTTTGACCTTGACTCTATCCTGTCGTGACTAGGCGAGTTGCTGCTTAAGTCCCCACGCAAGCCACACCTATTCCCTCCTCCTAAAATTCACTTCAATCCCCCTGCTACCAGCATGTTATGTATGTATGTATGTATGTATGCATGAATGATAACTGCAACTTTATGTGATTAAAACTCATTACCTTACCGAAGTAATATAGTGCGTGGTTATGTCAGCGTTAGGGATAGATTATAAACTACATTGGGTTGCTCGTGTGAGGTTCGGGTGACGCTATTATGAAAGTTAGGTGAGGTACCTGGAGGTTAGGTGAATGTTGACTGACTGACTGACTGACTGACAATTACTAGGAAGTGGTTCCAACACGTTCACGCACAACCTATACTCATACCACAAGTCCAGAATTAGAGAGGATCATGTTATTGGATATATTTTCAACGATTTACTCAGTGTCTAACCAACTCTTTAGCGATTTAAATGTGGACCTAAAAGTAGGTCCGTATATTTGTTTGTCGTGGTGGTGGTGGTGTGCGCCCGTCCATCAGGTTGATTAACCACCAAAACCATAAAGGGTGCGGCCTTGCCGTTTCAGGGCATACACCACATCCATGGCGGTGACGGTCTTCCTTTTTGCGTGCTCGGGGTAGGTGACGGCGTCACGGATGACGTTCTCCAGAAACACCTTGAGGACGCCGCGGGTCTCCTCGTAGATGAGGCCGGATATACGTTTAACACCTCCACGCCGAGCTAGACGACGAATGGCGGGCTTGGTGATACCCTGGATGTTGTCACGAAGCACCTTACGATGACGCTTGGCGCCACCCTTTCCAAGTCCCTTGCCGCCTTTGCCTCGTCCAGTCATGTTGTTGTGGTTGCTACTACAGGTGGTCCTGGTGTGGCTTCGCCCGAATCGAATCGAAAAATGCTAGTGACAGGGGGGAAGGAGGTTCAGGAGAAGAATAAAGGGAGGATTGAAGTGAATTTTAGGAGGAGAGAACAGATGCAGTGGCTAAACACCGCTTGCGTGAGGGATTATAAGATGGGGGCAGCAGCAACAACCCGGCTGGACGCGGCAGGGAGGCGACAAGACAAGGCCAGGCTAGCGTCAGGTCAAGCGTCAGGTCAAGCGTCAGGTCAAGCGTCAGGTCAGGCGTCAGGTGCGTGTTGGGTTGGGCAATG
>NW_024743145.1:0-10150 GCF_018991925.1 Homarus americanus | reverse complement strand
AGAGAGAAAATCAATAGAGATAATATGACAAATGAGAGGGGGGGGGGAAGAAAGGGGAGAAGGAAAGTGAGAGAATAGAGGGGTAACTCACACGTTTCAACTATTCTCTCTCTCTCTCTCTCTCTCTCTCTCTCTCTCTCTCTCTCTCTCGAGCAAAGGAGAGAAAGTGAGTGAACAAATTTTCTTCCATTCTACCTCCCTCCCTCCTTCCCTCCTCCTCTACCTCTACCCTCAGGCATTTTCTCAGCTAATTGTCATACACATCAAAGCAACACGATAAACACAGGAGACAAGACTATGTCAAGGGTGTATTAGCTAACAGGCTCTTCACCTGCCAAGTGGCCGGCTACCTGGCTGGCTGGCCGGCTACCTGGCTGGCTGGCCGGCTACCTGGCTGGCTGGCCGGTTACCTGGCTGGCTGGCCGGCTACCTGGCTGGCTGGCCGGCTACCTGGCTGGCTGGCCGGCTTACTGGCTGGCTGGTTGGCTGACTGGCTGGATGGGTGGATGGCTGGTTGGTTGAAGAGTGGAATGAGGATAGTGAAGGTGGAAGATGGTTAGTGGAGTGGGGGGGGGGCGAGGTGGTGGGTGGGATGGGGGATGGAGAGGGAGGGGGGGAGTAAAGGTGGAGAGGAAGTGGGAAGGCATTGGAGACAGGTGGGGAAATGGGGGGATGGGGGGAGATGGAAGCAACTACACCTGCCTTTCAAGTTGAGTAAATTAACCCCAATTAAGTACAGTGTCCGACCTTATGTACCGGGTCATCTTATCCCAATGTATCCCACTGTATCCCACCTTATCCCACTGTATTTCAGATTATTTTTGTAATTTTTTTAATAATACAGGTATATCAATATTTAATGGAGATAATATAAGTATCAATGTTTTTATAATTAGTCATATATTAATTTATTTATGTATTTTGTAATTTATTTATATATTTTGGAATCTGTTTTGAATATTGATTGTATTTTCGTGTTTATTAAAGTACCTTGGGTGATGTAATTATACTGTGTGTGTGTGTAAAATAATAATAATAATTAACGGTTTATTGAAAGAGCTTGGCAGCCAGAAGGCTGAAAATTTACAGTTACATATTTGGGGAATGGGTTACGAATTACAAATAATATACAAGTAACATAAGTGACACAAATAAGACATATAATAACTTAGATGGGGATCAGCTCAAACTACAGTTCATTTCAACATAGTGACAGTGTAAGGAGCAGTGTTTACCGGGAGTGAATACACTGATTTATTACATGTTATTGATAATTTTTACAATGGTTGGGACTGGGCTGTTGTGGTGTCGAACAGCAATTCTCGGACAGGGGATGTCAGGTGGTAGTAGGAGCCGGTGTCGGGGATGGTGTAGAAGCTTCTTAACAAATTTGTAGATGAGGTCGTGGTGATGGTCAGTGAGAGTCGAAAGGGTCAGTGTGTTGAGCGCTTCTTGATATGTGGAGTAGGAAGGGGAGAGAATAATCTTGCATGCCCTCTTTTGCACTTTTTTTAGGTGTTTACGTTGTGTGGCATTTAGGGAGGAAGACCAGGTGGGGGAGGCATAGGTGAGCTTGGGAAGTATGAATGTTGTGTATACACTGAGGAGCTCGTGTGCAGGAACTCCGAGGGACTTGAGTCGGCGGAGCAGGTGGAGACGGAAACTGGAGGCTTTGACAACTTCACTGACGTGTGGTTTCCAATTTAGTTTGTTGTCTTTGGTGACGCCGAGGAGCTTCGTGGAATCTACAACCTGGAGTGTGTTCGGACCTAGGGTAATGGAAGGAGGTGGGACAATGTCGGAGGAGAGGTTGATGTGCATAACCATGGTCTTGGTATGGTTGATGGTGACATGGTTGTTGGTGGCCCAGTTTTGGAGATTGTTCAATAAATCCTGGAGGGCAGTATAGTTGGGAGCAGAATTGTTGACGCTGATCCCAATGGTGGAGTCGTCGACATATTTCCAGCGAGCAGGGGTTTCTCTTAGGGCATCATTGATGAGCATAAGGAAGCAGAGTGGTCCCACCTTGGTGCCTTGGGGGACGCCACAGGTATGTATGTATGTGTTTGTGCATGTATGACTGTAGGTATGTATGTATTCATGTATGTATTTATTTATGTATGTATGTATGTATGTATGTATGTATGTATGTATGTATGTATGTATGTATGTATGTATGTATGTATGTATGTATGTATATATGTATGTGTGTATGTGTGTAAGTGTTTGTGTATGTATGAATGTAGGTATGTATGTATTTATGTATGTATTTATGTTTGTATGTATGTATGTATGTATGTATGTATGTATGTATGTATGTATGTACGGGACAGGTAATTCATACACTATACAGGTAACCACCCACTAAGATGGCAAAGTGGATACAGCACTCGTGTCCAGTCCTCAAAGGTCCTTGGTTTGATCTCAGGTGGAACTGACAGTCCACCTGACCTGACCTGACCTGACCTGGTGGTGGTGGTGGTGGCTGTGGTGGTGACGATACTGGATGGTGGTGGTGATAATTATGGTGGTAGTGGTGGCGATGATGGTGATGGTGGCGATAGTGATGGTGGTAGTGGTGGTGGTGGTGATGGTGGAGATGATGGTGGGGATGGTGTTGGTGGTAGTGGTGGAGATGATGGTGATGATAGTTATGGTGGTAGTGGTGGAGATGATGGTAGTGGTGGTGGTAGTGGTGGTGATGATGGTGGTGGTAGTGGTGGTGATGATGGTGGTGGTAGTGGTGGTGATGAGAGACGATTATTGTTGGAGCAGTAAGCCAATCACACCTGGGCCGGATGGTGTGAGATTACAGGAGATAAACATGTTCTTGTGGGGAGAGGAGTGGGGAGGAAGGGAAGTGGGTGGGGGAGATGGGGAGAGAGGTTGGAGGAAAGAGGGAGAGGAAGGATGTGGAAAATGGACGGAAGGGGAGAAGATGAGAGGGAGTTGTAGAGAGAGAGAGATAAAGAAAGAGAAAAAGTCCTTGAAAGAGAGAGAGAGAGAGAGAGAGAGAGAGAGAGAGCCTCCTCTGTAAACATCACCTTTGAAGGCCGACTCACTTGGCCCTCTTAGGAAAACGTTAACTTGTTTTAATAGTTGTAGGAACTGGAGATGGCTTACTGTTCTCTCTCTCTCTCTCTCTCTTCTCTCTCTCTCCTCTCTCTATCCGTCCGTTCCCCTCTTTACCTCACTCTCTTCTCTCCCCTTCCCTCCTCCCTCTCTTTCCTCCATTTCCCCTTTCCTCTCTCTTTCTCTCCACCCCTGTTCTCCCTTCTTCTTTCACTGCTTTTCCTCCCCTTTCTCTCTCTGCTTCCTATTCCTCCTCTTAACCCCTTCTCTCTTCCTTCTTTTACCTCCTTCTCCTATTACCTCCCGTCTCTCACCCTCCTGCCTCCTCCTGCTCCCCTTCCTCCTCCTCTCCCCCCTCCCCCCTCCGGTTCAAACTCCGGGGGTGAGCTCTCAAACTGATATGGAGAAAGAGAAAGTGGGGTAATGGATATCACACAACTCACACCACGGCACCGTCTTTTTCTCTGGGGGCGGCATCTCTGGGGTTGGGGGTGTCGTCTCTGGGGGTGGGGGTGTCGTTTCTGGGGGTGGGGGTGTCATCTCTGGGGCTGTGGGGGCATATTTGAGGGTGTGGGGTCGTCTCTGGGGGGGGCATCTTGGGGGTGGGGGTGTCGTCTCTGGGGGCATCTCTGGGGGTGGGGGTGTCGTCTCTGGGGGGCATCTCTGGGGGTGGGGGTGTCATCTCTGGGAGTATGGGGGCACAGGTACAGGTGTAGATACGGATACAATTGCAGGTACGAATACAAATGGTGGTACAGGTATTATTGTGTATTGAAAAGTGGCTGAATGATACCGTAGACTTATTTGATGGAGGGCCACTACCCTTCACCCCAGAGAGGAACCTACATCCCCAGAAACAGGCCTCATACCCCCATAAACTGTCCCCATTCCCCCAGAAACGTACCCTACACACACACATACACACACACACACATCTCCCCCATAAACGAAACTACACCTTCTTTGGGTATAAACTTGTGTATATATTCTCCCTTCTTACGTCACCTGTGTTTACTCCCCACACCCCACACCCCACACACCCACACACCCCACAACTCAGCTCAGTTGTGATGGGTGATCCCTTGTATTGAAAAGACATAGGGAGGGTAATATTCTTTGTGTTTATGGCGACACCTGGCAACTGTGTGGTGTTGGTGAGTGAGGGAGAGAGGGAGGGAATGAGGGAGGGAATGTTGGTGGGAGGTGGTGATGGTGGGGGAGGAAAGGTGGGGGAGTGGGGGAGAAGAAAGAGGAGGTAGAAGACATTGAAAGAATGAGATGGGTTGGTAAAAGTATTAATAAAGAGAGAGAGAGAGAGAGAGAGAGAGAGAGAGGATGAAATGGGAGAAGCGGAAGAAGGAAAAGGAATAAGAAGATAGAGAGATAAATAGACGAAAAACAGAAGAAACAGACAGACAGACAGACAAAGAGACAGACAGACAGATAGAAAGATACGTAAAAATACACTTTAATATTTTCTTGTACTCACCCATAAGAGGTAAGTTACGACCGTCACTCATAAGTTACTGTCACTCATAAGTTACCGTCACTCCCTCCAAAGTATACCTAACATACACGGGTTATACATACTGTACACTCCTTGGTATACATTGAATAATACGTATATATATTATGTATTTTCTGAGATATGAATTTCTGTTTAGTAAAATATAGATAAATATATTGCATAAAGCTACTTAACGTTACTTACGGTTATATACAGCTACTTAAATAACTTGAAGTATCAGAAAGTTACTTAATTTTACACAAACTGCGTAACACTACATAAAGTAACATAATAACTACATAAAGTTACATAACACTACATAAACTAAAAACCACATAGGCCTCTAGCTACATAATACTACATAAACTTACATAAAAACCACAAAGTTACTTAAAACTACATAAAGTAACATCAAAACTACATAAATTAAGGAACAAAGTAGCAGTGGCAGGCCTCTATCACGTTGCATGGTAAGTAATTGCAAATTTACGTGGCAGACTGACATGCAAAGTTGGTATTTATATTGAGTGTGTGTGTGTGTGTGTGTGTGTGTGTGTGTGTGTGTGTGTGTGTGTGTGTGTGTGTGTGTGTGTGTCGTTGATATACGTAGGGGAAAGGGTTTAGTTTAAGGGAGAGAGAGAAAAGAGAGAGAGAGAGTAAGAGACGATACAGACAGGCAGACAGACAGATAGACAGATAGACAGACAGACAGACAGAAAGAGATCGAGAGAGAAATGATGAAGATGATGAATGGGAAAAGAATGAAAACAATAAATAAAGATGGAATTAGCGTAAGGGAGGAAGGATGAAAGGGAGATAGAACTAGAGAGAGAGGGAGAGAGTAGGGAGAGAAAGCTTTGAACTGGGCAAGATTGGGATGCAAGTGAGGGGAATTTTTTCCTCATTTTCCTCACAGGATAAATGTGTGAGTGTTAGTGAGTTTGTCACTATGGGTGAGTGAATGTGTGAGTGTTAGTGAGTTTGTCACTATGGGTGAGTGAATGGGTGAGTGTTAGCGAGCTTGTCACTATGGGTGAGTGAATGGGTGAGTGTTAGCGAGCTTGTCACTATGGGTGAGTGAATGGGTGAGTGTTAGCGAGCTTGTCACTATGGGTGAGTTTTTGTGTGAGTGTTAGTGAGTTTGTCACTATGGGTGAGTGAATGGGTGAGTGTTAGCGAGCTTGTCACTATGGGTCAGTTTTTGTGTGAGTGTTAGTGAGTTTGTCACTATGGGTGAGTGAATGGGTGAGTGTTAGCGAGCTTGTCACTGTGGGTGAGTTTTTGTGTGAGTGTTAGTGAGTTTGTCACTATGGGTGAGTGAATGGGTGAGTGTTAGTGAGTTTGTCACTATGGGTGAGTTTTTGTGTGAGTATTAGTGAGTTTGTAACTATGGGTGAGTGTATGGGTGAGTTTTTGTGTGAGTATTAGTGAGTTTGTAACTATGGGTGAGTGTATGGGTGAGTTTTTGTGTGAGTATTAGTGAGTTTGTAACTTTGGGTGAGTGTATGGGTGAGTGTTAGTGAGTTTGTAACTATGGGTGAGTGTATGGGTGAGTTTTTGTGTGAGTATTAGTGAGTTTGTAACTATGGGTGAGTGTATGGGTGAGTGTTAGCGAGTTTGTAACTATGGGTGTGTGTATGGGTGAGTTTTTGTGTGAGTATTAGTGAGTTTGTAACTATGGGTGAGTGTATGGGTGAGTGTTAGCGAGTTTGTAACTATGGGTGAGTGCATGGGTGAGTGTTAGCGAGTTTGTAACTATGGGTGAGTGCATGGGTGAGTGTTAGCGAGTTTGTAACTATGGGTGAGTGCATGGATGAGTGTTTGTGTGAGTGTTAGCGAGTTTGTAACTATGGGTGAGTGTATGGGTGAGTGTTAGCGAGTTTGTAACTTTGGGTGAGTGTATGGGTGAGTGTTAGCGAGTTTGTCACTATGGGTAAGTGAATGGGTGAGTTATAGTAAGTTTGTCACTATGGGTGAGTGTTAGTGTGTTTGTAACTATGGGTGAGTGTATGGGTGAGTGTATGTGTGAGTGTTACTATGTTTGTAGCTATGGGTGAGTTTTTGTGTGAGTATTAGTGAGTTTCTCACTATGGGTGAGTGTATGGGTGAGTGTTAGCGAGTTTGTAACTATGGGTGAGTGTATGGGTGAGTGTTAGTGAGTTTGTCACTATGGGTGAGTGTATGGGTGAGTGTTAGTGAGTTTGTCACTATGGGTACGTGTATGGGTGAGTGTTACTGAGTTTGTCACTATGGGTAAGTGTATGGGTGAGTGTTACTGAGTTTGTCACTGTATGGGTGAGTGAGTTTGTCACTATGGGTGAGTGAGTGTTAGCGAGTTTGTCACTATGGGTGAGTGTATGGGTGAGTGTTAGCGAGTTTGTCATTATGGGTGAGTGTATGTATGAGTGTTAGCGAGTTTGTCACTATGGGTGAGTGTATGTGTGAGTGTTAGCGAGTTTGTAACTATGGGTGAGTGTATGGGTGAGTGTTAGCGAGTTTGTAACTATGGGTGAGTGTATGGGTGAGTGTTAGCGAGTTTGTAACTATGTGTGTGTGTATGTGTGAGTGTATGGGTGAGTGTTAGCAAATTTGTAACTATGGGTGAGTGTATGGGGTGAGTTTTTGTGTGAGTGTTAGTGAGTTTGTCACTATGGGTGAGTGTATGGGTAAGTGTTAGCGAGTTTGTAACTATGGGTGAGTGTTAGCGAGTTTGTAACTATGGGTGAGTTTATGGGTGAGTGTATGTGTGAGTGTTAGCGAGTTTGTAACTATGGGTGAGTTTTTCTGTGAGTGTTAGTGAGTTTGTCACTATGGGTGAGTGTATGGGTAAGTGTTAGCGAGTTTGTAACTATGGGTGAGTGTTAGCGAGTTTGTCACTATGGGTAAGTGAATGGGTGAGTTATAGTAAGTTTGTCACTATGGGTGAGTGTTAGTGTGAGTGTGAGTGTGAGTGTTAGCGAGTTTGTAACTATGGGTGAGTGTTAGCGAGTTTGTCACTATGGGTGAGTGCATGGGTGAGTGTTAGCGAGTTTGTAACTATGGGTGAGTGTATGGGTGAGTGTTAGCGAGTTTGTAACTATGGGTGAGTGTATGGGTGAGTGTTAGCGAGTTTGTAACTATGGGTGTGTGTATGTGTGAGTGTATGGGTGAGTGTTAGCAAATTTGTAACTATGGGTGAGTGTATGGGGTGAGTTTTTGTGTGAGTGTTAGTGAGTTTGTCACTATGGGTGAGTGTATGGGTAAGTGTTAGCGAGTTTGTAACTATGGGTGAGTGTTAGCGAGTTTGTAACTATGGGTGAGTTTATGGGTGAGTGTATGTAACAGTGTTAGCAGGTTTACCAACTTTATGGTGGATTTTCTGCAGTGTTAATTGAGTTTGTCACTAGGTGAGTGTGTAGGTAGTGTTAGTTTTATAACTATGGGTGAGTGTATGAGTGAGTGTATGTGTGAGTGTTAGCGAGTTTGTCACTATGGGTGAGTGTATGTGTAAGTGTTAGCGAGTTTGTCACTATGGGTGAGTGTATGAGTGAGTGTATGGGTGAGTGCTAGCGAGTTTGTAACTTTGGGTGAGTGCATGGGTGAGTGTTAGTGAGTTGGTCACTATGAGTGAGTGTATGGGGTGAGTGTATGGGTGACTGTTAGTGAGTTTGTAACTATGGGTGAGTGAATGGGTGAGTGTATGTGTGAGTGTTACTGTGTTTGTAGCTATGGGTGAGTGTATGTGTGAGTGTTACTATGTTTGTAGCTATGGGTGAGTGTTTGGGTGAGTTTTTGTGTGAGTATTAGTGAGTTTGTCACTATGGGTAAGTGCTAACACTCACCCATACACTCAAACATGCACTCACCCATAGTGACAAACACAGTAACAAATTCTGAGCCAGGGGCACTGGGAGCACAGGGCCAGTCACCTGGAGGTAGTGAACCTGATAGATAATGGTGCTGACGTTAACGATGGTAAGTGTCCTTCTTGTTATTTGTAATATAAATAACAATAAACTACACCGCGGGATATTAATAAACTTTAATAATAAGTTATCATACATATTGTCTTTATTGTTTGTTTGTTTATCCTCGAGTCTAATATAATCAATATTTTTGTTGTTATTTTATTACTCTATTTATACACATAATTATGTATCTTTATTATAACTGATGGAGGAAATACGTTAGTTATGTTTAGAGTTAGGAGCTGGATCAAGCACACACATGAAGCTCGTGGCGCTAGACTCACACCCAGTGAGGTAGTCACTTAAAACAATAATGTTATTTCAGTAATATGTTTGGTATATTGTATTGAGGGAGCTTGGTGTAGGTACAGTTGGGGTATATAATAAACAATATTTTAGGGGGAAAATTGGTGAAAATCATAGTTGGCAACATATTTACTTGGCCCCGCCCAGTTGGTCAGCTGATATTAAAACACCTAAGCATTGTTATATATAACCTTTATTATGACTTATCTCAAATATTTAACGGCTTTGTATCAACGATGTAACACTTTAAATGTGTTTTCGGAAAACTGCATTATTAACTTATTAAAAATAATTCACAAATATACGTGTAACGATGTTTATTGACGGAGGACGACACACTCACACCCGAGGCTGGTGGGCGACTGACTGAGTGACTGGCTGCACCATGTCAGGGGAAACACACCTATAATAAACTATTTTTATTATAAATATTTAACTTCATTTCTTATTCGTTTATTTTTAAGATTATCCTGTTTTATTTAATTTATTTTTTTATTTACATGATCAGTGGCGTAGATGACGTAATAAAAGTGTTGAATAATATTTCCGTTAAAACATTGATCACTCTTATATTTTATAATTAATTATAAATTAATAAACTTAAATACATAGAGGATAAAAACATAGTTAAATTTATAGATGAATAAATACATATATGACAATGAGTAAATTACTTGTAAAGTTACTCAAGTGATATATGGGGTAAATTATTAACATAAACCCGGACATCTTGAGCCGACATTAAGTATTTAAAAACATCAATATACATTGTATAATAAACTGTCATAATGTTTTGGAAATAGGTAATTGTCTAAAAATACTTTTAAAAAAGGTTATGTCGTCTACTAATTAATAATTTAGATAATTAATAATTATCTATGATTGGGTAATAAATACCACGAACGTCGGAACCACCGAATATAAACTTATTTCATAAGTCAACAACTAAACCAAATCATACTAACCAAAGGGTAAATATATTAAGTCACTTTAGGTTAGAATGAGTTAGTAAGGCTCTTGACGTGAAGTAAAACACCCTTAGTTATTATGGTCGTGGTACATGTCTAACACTAACCATCTAGTTCGTGGTATATCGTTAACACCGGCCATCTTAACACTCGGCAGCGTTTAAACACCAAGATCATTTAATAACATTTATTAACTTAATAAACTGACTCACTGACTGACTTAAATAACTGACTGACTTAAATAACTGACCGACTTAAATAAGTGACTAACTTAAATAACTGACTCACTTAAATAACTGACTCACTTAAAGAACTGATTGACTTAAATAAATGACTGACTTAAATAACTG
>NW_024743144.1:0-23823 GCF_018991925.1 Homarus americanus | reverse complement strand
AAAGTCCCCTGGCCGAGTATAACAAAGTCCCCTGATCGAGTATAACAAAGACCCCTGGTCGAGTATAACAAAGTCCCCTGATCGAGGATAACAAACTCTCCTGGTCGAGTACAACAAAGTCCCCTGGTCGAGTATAACAAAGTCGCCTGATCGAGTATAACTAAGTTACCTGATCGAGTATAACAAAGGACCCTGATGAAGTATAACAAAGCCCTAAGATCGAGTATAACAAAGTCCTCTGAACTAGTATAACAAAGTCCCCTGATCGAGTAAAACAAAGTCCCCTGATCGCGTATAACAAAGTTCCCTCATCGAGAATAACAAAGTCCCGTCATCGAGTATAACAAAGCCCCCTGATCGAGTATAAGAAAGGCCCCTGGTCGAGTATAACAAGGTCCCCTAATTGAGTATAACAATGTCCTCTAATCGAGCATAACAAAGTCCCCTAATTGAGTATAACAATGTCCTCTAATCGAGCATAACAAAGTCCCCTGATTGAGTATAACAAAGTCCCCTAATCGAGTATAAGAAAGCCCCCTCGTCGAGTATAACAAAGCCCCCTCATCGCATATAAAAAAGCCCCCTGGTCGAGTATAGCAAAGTCCCCTGGTCGAGTATAATAAAGTCACATGATCGAGTATAACAAAGGCCTCTTATCGTGTATAACAAAGGCCACTGGTCGAATATAACAAAATCCCCTAATCGAGTATAACAAAGTCCCCTGATCGAGTAAAACAAACACCCCTGATCGAGTATAACAAAGTCCCCTGATCGAGTATAACAAAGCCCCCTGTTCGAGTATAACAAAGTCCCCTGATCGAGTATAACTAAGTCCCCTGATCGAGTATAACAAAGGACCCTAATGGCGTATAACAAAGTCCCAAGATCGCGTATAACAAAGTCGCCTGATCGAGAAAAACAAAGTCCCCTCATTGAGTATAACAAATTCCCTGATCGAGTATAACAATTCCTCTGATCGAGTAAAACAAACCCCCTGATCGAGTATAACAAGGTCCCCTGATCGAGTATAACAATGTCCTCTAATCGAGCATAACAAAGTCCCCTGATTGAGTAAAACAAAGTCCCCTAATCGAGTATAAGAAAGCCCCCTCGTCGAGTATAACAAAGCCCCCTCATCGAGTATAAAAAAGCCCCCTGGTCGAGTACAACAAAGTCCCCTGGTCGAGTATAACAATGTTCCATGATCGAGTATAACAAAGGCCCCGAATCGAGTATAAGAAAGGCCCCTCGTCGAAAATAAAAAATTCCCCTGATCGAGTATAACAAAGTCCCGTGATCGAGTATAACAAAGTCCCAAGATCGAGTATAATAAAGCCCCCTGATCGAGTATAACAAAGTCTCCTGAACGAGTATAACAAAGTCCCCTGGTCGAGTATAACAAAGCCTTTTCATTGAATATAACAAAGTCCCCTGAACGAGCATAACAAAATCCCCTGATCGAGTAAAACACACACCCTTGATCGAGTATAACAAAGTCCCCTGAACGAGTATAACAAAGACCCCTGATCGAGTATAACAAAGTACCCTGATCGAGTATAACTATGGCCCCTGATCGAGTATAACAAAGGACCTTAATGGAGTATAACAAATCCCAAGATCGAGTATAACAAAGTCCCGTGATCGAGTATAACAAAGTCCCCTCATCGAGTATAACAAAGTCCTCTGATCGAGTATAACAAAGTCCATCTGATCGAGTATAAAAAGCCCCCTGGTCGAGTATAACAAAGTCCGCTGGTCGAGTAAAAGAAAGTCACCTGATCGGTTATAACAAAGTCCCCTGATCGAGTATAACAAAGTCCCCTTATGGAGAATAACAAAGTTCCCTGATCGAGTATAACAAACCCCCCTGATCGAGTATAGCAAACCCCATGATCGAGTATAAAAAAGTCCCCTGATTGAGTACTAGAAAGTCCCCTGGTCGTGTATAACAAAGTCCCCTCTTCGAGTATTACAAAGTCCCCTGATCGAGTATAAAGAAGCCCCCTGGTCGAGTATAACAAAGTCCCCTGGTCGAGTATAATAAAGTCCCATGATCGAGTATAACAAAGGCCTCTTATCGAGTATATCAAAGTCCCCTGATCGAGTAAAACAAACACCCCTGATCGAGTATAACAAAGTCCCCTGATCGAGTATAACAAAGCCCCCTGATCGAGTATAACAAAGTCCCCTGATCGAGTATAACTAGTCACCTGATCGAGTATAACAAAGGACTCTTATGAAGTATAACAAAGTCCCAAGATCGTGTATAACAAAGTCCTCTGAACTAGTATAACAAAGTCCCCTGATCGAGTAAAACAAAGTCCCCTGATCGAGTATAACAAAGTTCCCTGATCGAGTATAAGAAATTCCCTGATCGAGTATAACAAAGTCCTCTGATCGAGTAAAACAAAGCCCCCTGATCCAGTATAACAAAGTCACCTAATTGAGTATAACAATGTCCTCTAATCGAGCATAACAAAGTCCCCTGATCGAGAAAAACAAAGTTCCCTAATCGAGTATAAAAAAGCCCCCTGGTCGAGTATAACAAAGTCCCCTGGTTAGTATAACAATGTCCCATGATGGAGTATAGCAAAGGCCCCGAATCGAGTATAACAAAGTCCTCTGATCGAGATATAACAAAGTCCCCTCATCGAGTATAACAAAGTCCTCTGATCGAGTATAACAAAGTCCAATGATCGAGTATAAAATAGCCCCTGGTCGAGTATAACAAAGTCCGCTGATCGAGTACAACAAAGTCACCTGATCGGTTATAACAAAGTCCCCTGATCGAGTATAACAAAGTCCCCTTATCGAGAATAACAAAGTCCCCTGATCGAGTATAACAAACCCCCCTGATCGAGTTTAGCAAAGAACATTATCGAGTATAAAAAAGTCCCCTTATCGAGTACTAGAAAGTCCCCTTATCGAGTATAATAAAGCCCCCTGATCGAGTATAACAAAGTCCCCTGATCGAGTATAACAAAGTCCCTTGGTCGTGTATAACAAAGTCCCTGGTCGAGTATTACAAAGTCCCCTGATCGAGTATAACAAAGCCCCCTCATCGAGTTTAACAAAACTCCCTGATCGAGTATAAAAAAGCCCCCTGGTCTAGTATAACAAAGTCCCCTGGTCGAGTATAATAAAGTCCCATGATCGAGTATAACAAAGGCCTCTTATCCAGTATAACAAAGGCCCCTGGTCCAATATAACAAAATCCCCTGATCGAGTATAACAAAGTCCCCTGATCGAGTAAAACATACACCCCTGATCGAGTATAACAAAGTCCCCTGATCGAGTATAACTAAGTCCCCTGATCGAGTATAACAAAGGACCCTAATGGCGTATAACAAAGTCGCCTTATCGAGTATAACAAAGTCCCATTATCGAGAAAACAAAGTCCCCTGAGCGAGTATAACAAAGGCCCCTGGTCGAAAATAACAAAGTCCCCTGGTCGAGTATAACAAAGTCCCATGATCGAGTATAACAAAGGCCCCGAATCGAGTATAGCAAAGGCCACTGGTCGAAAATAACAAAGTCCCGTGATCGAGTATAACAAACCCCCCTAATCGAGTATAGCAAAGCCCATGATCGAGTATAAAAAAGTCCCCTGATCGAGTATTAGAAAGTCTTCTTATCGAGTATAATAATGCCCCCTAATCGAGTATAACAAAGTCCCCTGACCGAGTAAAACAAAGTCCCCAGGTCGTCTATAACAAAGTCCCCTGGTCGAGTATTACAAAGTCCCCTGATCGAGTATAACAAAGCCCCCTCATCGAGTTTAACAAAACCCCGTGATCGAGTATAAAAAAGCCCCCTGGTCGAGTATAACAAAGTCCCTTGGTCGAGAATAATAAAGTCCCATGAACGAATATAACAAAGGCCTCTTATCGAGTATAACAAAGGCCCCTCGTCGAATATAAAAAAGTTCCCTGATCGAGTATAACAAAGACCCCTAATCGAGTATAAAAAAGTCCCATTATCGGGAAAACAAAGTCCCCTGATCGAGTATAACAAAGGCCCCTGGTCGAAAATAACAAAGTCCCCTGGTCGAGTATAACAAAGTCCCATGATCGAGTATAACAAAGGCCCCGAATCGTGTCTAGCAAAGACCACTGGTCGAAAATAATAAAGTCCCCTGATCGAGTATGCTAAAGTCCCCTGATCGAGTATAACAAAGTCCCAAGATCGAGTATAACACAGCCCCCAGATCGAGTATAAGAAAGTCCGCTGATGGAGTATAACAAAGCCCCCTCATCGAGTATAACAAAGTCCCCTGATCGAGAAAGACAAAGTCCCCTGGCCGAGTATAACAAAGTCCCCTGATCGAGTATAACAAAGCCCCCTCATCGAGTTTAACAAAACACCCTGATCGAGTATAAAAAAGCCCCCTGGTCGAGTATAACAAAGTCCCCTGGTCGAGTAAAACAAAGTCCCATGATCGAGTATAACAAAGTCCCCTGATCGAGTATAACAAAGTCCACTGAACAAGTATAACAAATGTCCCCTGATTCAGTATAACAAAGTCCACTGATTCAGTATAACAAAGTCGCCTAATGGAGTATAACAAAGTCCCCTTATCGAGTATAATAAAGCCCCTGATCGAGTATAACAAAGACCCCTGATCGAGTATAACAAAGTCCCATTATCGAGTATAACAAAGGCTCCTGATCGAGTATAACAAAGGCCCCTGGTCGAGTATAACAAAGTCCCCTGATCGAGGATAACAAACTCCCCTGGTCGAGTATAAAAAAGTCCCCTGGTCGAGTATAACAAAGTCCCCTGATCGCGTATAACTAAGTCACCTGATCGAGTATAACAAAGGACCCTGATGAGGTACAACAAAGTCCTAAGATCGAGTATAACAAAGTCCTCTGAACTAGTATAACAAAGTCCCCTGATCGAGTAAAACAAAGTCCCCTGATCGCGTATAAAAAAGTTCCCTTATCGAGAATAACAAGGTCCCGTCATCGAGTATAACAAAGCCCCCTGATCGAGTATAAGAAAGGCCCCTGGTCGAGTATAACAAAGTCCCCTGGTCGAGTATAACAAAGTCCCATGATCAAGTATAATAAAGCCCCCTGATCGAGTATAACAAAGTCCCCTGATTGAGTATAACAAATTCCCTGATCGAGTATAACAAAGTCCTCTGATCGAGTAAAACAAAGCCCCCTGATCGAGTATAACAAAGCCCCCTAATTGAGTATAACAAAGTCCCCTAATCGAGTATAAGAAAGCCCCCTCGTCGAGTATAACAAAGCCCCCTCATCGAGTATAAAAAAGCCCCCTGGTCGAGAATAACAAAGTCCCCTGGTCGAGTATAACAAAGTCCCATGATCGAGTATAACAAAGGCCCCGAATCGAGTATAACAAAGGCCCCTCGTCGAAAATAAGAAATTCCCCTGATCGAGTATAACAAAGTCCCGTGATCGAGTATAACAAAGTCCCAAGATCGAGTATAATAATGCCCCCTGATCGAGTATAACAAAGTTCCCTAAACGAGTATAACAAAGTCCCCTGGTCGAGTATAACACAGCCCCTCATTGAATATAGCAAATTCCCCTGATCGAGTATAACAAAGTCCCGTGATCGAGTATAACAAAGTCCCAAGATCGAGTATAACAAAGCCCCCTGATCGAGTATAACAAAGTCCCTTGAACGAGTATAACAAATTCCCCTGGTCGAGTATAACAAAGCCCCTTCATTGAATATAACAAAGTCCCCTGATCGAGTATAACAAAGCCCCCTGAACGAGCATAACAAAATCCCCTGATCGAGTAAAACACACACCCTTGATCGAGTATAAAAAAGTCCCCTGAACGAGAATAACAAAGACCCCTCATCGAGTATAACAAAGTACCCTGATCGAGTATAACTATGGCCCCTGATCGAGTATAACAAAGGACCTTAATGGAGTATAACAAAGTCCCAAGATCGAGTATTACAATGTCCCCTGATCGAGTATAACAAAGTCCCCTCATCGAGTATAACAAAGTCCTCTGATCGAGTATAACAAAGTCAATTGATCGAGTAAAAAAAGCCCCCTGGTCGAGTATAACAAAGTCCGCTGATCGAGTACAACAAAGTCACCTGATCGGTTATAACAAAGTCCCCTGATCGAGTATAACAAGGTCCCCTTATCGAGAATAACAAAGTCCCGTGATCGAGTATAAGAAAGCCCCCTCATTGAGTATAGCAAAGCCCATGATCGAGTATAAAAAAGTCCCCTGATCGAGTAGTAGAAAGTCCCCTGAACGAGTATAACAAAGTCCCTTCATTGAATATAACAAAGTCCCTTGATCGAGTATAACAAAGTCCCCTAATCGAGTATAACAAAGACTCCTGATCGAGTATAACAAAGTCCTCTGATCGAGTAAAAACAAAGCCCCCTCATCGAGTACTAGAAAGTCCCCTGATCGAGTATAATAAAGTCCCATGATCGAGTATAACATAGGTCTCTTATCGAGTATAACAAAGGCCCCTAGTCGAGTATAAGAAAATCCCCTGATCGAGTATAACAAATTCCCCTGATCGAGTATAACAAAGTCCCCTAATCGAATAAAACAAACACCCCTGATCGAGTACAACAAAGTCCCCTAATCGAGTATAACAAAGCCCCCTGATAGAGTATAACAAAGTCCTCTGATCGAGTAAAACAAAGCGCCCTGATCGAGTATAACAAAGTCCCCTAATTGAATATAACAATGTCCTCTAATCGAACATAACAATGTCCCCTGGTCGAGTATTACAAAGTCCCCTGATCGAGTATAACAAAGCCCCCTCATCGAGTTTAACAAAACCCCATGATCGAGTATAAAAAACCCCCCTGGTCGAGTATAACAAAGTCCCCTGGTCGAGTATAATAAAGTCCCATGATCAAGTATAACATTGGTCTCTTATCGAGTATAACAAAGGCCCTTAGTCGAGTATAACAAAATCCCCTGATCGAGTATAACAAATTCCCCTGATCGTGTATAACAAAGTCCCCTGATCGAATAAAACAAACACCCCTGATCGAGTATAACAAAGTCCCCTAATCGAGTATAACAAAGCCCCCTGATCGAGTATAACAAAGTCCTCTGATCGAGTAAATAAAGCCCCCTCATCGAGTACTAGAAAGTCCCCTTATCGAGCATAATATAACCCCCTGATCGAGAATATCAAAGTCCCCTGATCGAGTATAATAAAGTCCCATGATCGAGTATAACGTAGGTCTCTTATCGAGTATAACAAAGGCCCCTAGTCGAGTATAACAAAATCCTCTGATCGAGTATAACAAATTCCCCTGATCGAGTATAACAAAGTCCCCTGATCGAATAAAACAAACACCCCTAATCGAGTATAACCAAGTCCCCTAATCGAGTTTAACAAAGCCCCCTGATAGAGTATAACAAAGTCCTCTGATCGAGTAAAACAAAGCCCCCTGATCGAGTATAACAAAGTCCCCTAATTGAATATAACAATGTCCTCTAATCGAACATAACAAAGTCCCCTGGTCGAGTATTACAAAGTCCCCTGATCGAGTATAACAAAGCCCCCTCATCGAGTTTAACAAAACCCCATGATCGAGTATAAAAAAGCCCCCTGGTCGAGTATAACAAAGTCCCCTGGTCGAGTATAATAAAGTCCCATGATCGAGTATAACATAGGTCTCTTATCGAGTATAACAAAGGCCCTTAGTCGAGTATAACAAAATCCCCTGATTGAGTATAACAAATTCCCCTGATCGAGTATAACAAAGTCCCCTGATCGAATAAAACAAACACCCCTGATCGAGTATAACAAAGTCCCCTAAACGAGTATAACAAAGCCCCCTGATCGAGTATAACAAAGTCCTCTGATCGAGTAAACAAAGTCCCCTGATTAAGTATAATAAAGTCCATGATGGTATAACATGGGTCTCTTATCGAGTATAACAAGGCCCTTAGTGGAGTATAACAATATCCCTGATCGAGTATAACAAATTCCCTGATCGAGTATAACAAGTCCCTGATCGAATAAAACAAACACCCTGATCGAGTATAAAAAAGCCCCCTGGTCGAGTATAACAGAGTCCCCTGGTTGAGTATAATAAAGTCCCATGATCGAGTATAACAAAGCCCCCTCATCGAGTTTAACAAAACCCCCTGATCGAGTATAAAAAAGCCCCCTGGTCGAGTATAACAAAGTCCCCTGGTTGAGTATAATAAAGTCCCATGATCGAGTATAACAAAGGCCCCTGATCGAGTATAACTAAGTCCCCTGATCGAGTATAACAAAATCACACAGTCGAGTATAGCGAATTCCCTGATCCAGGTATATCCAAAAGACCCTGATCGAATAAAGAATAAACACCCTGATCGGAAATAACAAAGTCTGTCAGGTCAAACAAAGCCCCCTGATCCAAGTACATAACAAAGTCCTCTGATCGAGTAAAACAAAGTCCCCAAATTGAATATAACAATGTCCTCTAATCGAGCATAACAAAGTCCCCTGATCGAGTATAACAAAGTCCCCTAATCGAGTATAAGAAAGCCCCCTCGTCGAGTAAAACAAAGCACCCTCATCGAGTATGAAAAAGCCCCCTTGTCGAGTATAACAAAGTCCCCTGGTCGATAATAACAAAGTCCCATGATCGAGTATAACAAAGGCCTCGAATCGAGTATAAAAAAGGCCCCTCGTCGAAAATAACAAATTCCCCTGATCGAGGATAACAAAGTCCCCTGGTCGAGTAAAACAAGGTCCCAAGTCGGTATAATAAAAGCCCTGATGAGAGTATAACAAAAGTCCCTGAACAGGTATAACAAAGTCCCTGATCGAGTATAACGAAACCAATCGAGACGAAACATAGCAAAATCTGATGTCCGGTAAAACACACACCCTTGATCGAGTATAACAAAGACCCCTGATCGAGTATAACAAAGGACCCTTATGGAGTATAACAAAGTCCCAAGATCGAGAATAACAAAGTCCCCTGATCGAGTATGACAAAGGCTCCTCATCGAGTATAACAAAGGCCCCTGGTCGAGTATAACAAAGTCCCCTGATCGAGGATAACAAAGTCCTCTGGTCGAGTATAAGAAAGTCCCCTGATCGTGTATAACTAAGTCACCTGATCGAGTATAACAAAGGACCCTAATGAAGTAAAACAATGTCCCAAGATCGTGTATAACAAAGTCCTCTGAACTAGTATGACAAAAGTCCCTGATCGAGTAAAACAAAGCCCCCTGCTCGAGTATAACAAAGTTCCCTGATCGAGAATAACAAAGTCCCGTCATCGAGTATAACAAAGCCCCCTGATCGAGTATAAGAAAGGCCCCTGATCGAGTATAAAAAAGCCCCCTGGTCGAGTATAAAAAAGCCCCCTGGTCGAGTATAACAAAGTCCCCTGGTCGAGTATAACAAAGTCCCCTGAACGAGTATTACAAAGTCCCATGATCGAGTAAAACAAAGTCCCCTGATCGAGTATAACAAATTCCCTGATCGAGTATAACAAAGTCCTCTGATCGAGTAAAACAAAGCCCCCTGATCGAGTATAACAAAGTCCCGTAATTGAGTAAAACAATGTCCTCTAATCGAGCATAACAAAGTCACCTCATCGAGAATAACAAAGTTCCCTAATCGAATATAAGAAAGCCCCCTCGTCGAGTATAACAAAGTCCCCTGATCGAGGATAACAAATTCCCCTGGTCGAGTATAACAAAAGTTCCCTGGTCGAGTATAAAAAGGCCCTAGATCGAAAACTGGTACCTGATCGAAAAGTAACAAAGTCCTCATGAGTATAACAAAGTCCCAAGATAGGTATAATAAAGCCCCCTGATCGACTATAACAAAGTGCCCTGAACAGGTATAACAAAGTCCCTAAGGTCGAGGTATAACAAAAGCCCCCTTCATCGGAATATAACAAAGTCCCTGATAAGTATAACAAAGCCCCTGAACGAAACGCCAACAATATCCCCTGATCGAGTAAAACACACACCCTTGATCGAGTATAACAAAGTCCCCTGAACGAGTATAACAAAGACCCCTGATCGAGTATAACAAAGGACCTTAATGGAGTATAAGAAAGTCCCCTGAACGTGTATAACTAAGTCACCTGATCGAGTATAACAAAGGTCCCTAATGAAGTATAACAAAGTCCCAAGATCGTGTATAACAAAGAACTATGAACTAGTATAATAAAGTCCCCTGATCGAGTAAACCACTGTCCCCTGCTCGAGTATAACAAAGTTCCCTGGTCGAGTATAAAAAAGGCCCCTCGTCGAAAATAACAAATTCCCCTGATCGAAAATAACAAAGTCCCCTCATGGAGTATAACAAAGTCCCAAGATAGAGTATAATAAAGCCCCCTGATCGACTATAACAAAGTGCCCTGAACGAGTATAACAAAGTCCCTAGGTCGAGTATAACAAAGCCCCTTCATCGAATATAACAAAGTCCCCTGATCGAGTATAACAAAGCCCCCTGAACGAGCATAACAATATCCCCTGATCGAGTAAAACACACCCTTGATCGAGTATAACAAAGTCCCCTGAACGAGTATAACAAAGACCCCTGATCGAGTATAACAAAGGACCTTAATGGAGTATAAGAAAGTCCCCTGATCGAGTATAACAAAGTCCCCTCATCGAGTATAACAAAGTCCTCTGATCGAGTATAATAAAGTCCACTGATCGAGTATAAAAAAGCCCCCTGGTCGAGTATAACAAAGTCCGCTGATCGAGTACAACAAAGTCACCTGATCGGTTATAACAAATTTCCCTGATCGAGTATAACAAAGTCCCCGTATCGAGAATAACAAAGTCCCCGGATCGAGTATAACAGACCCCCCTGATCGAGTATAGCAAACCCCATGATCGAGTATAAAAAAGTTCCCTTGTCGAGTATTACAAAGTCCCCTGATCGAGTATAACAAAGCCCCCTCATCGAGTTTAACAAAACCACCTGATCGAGTATAAAAAAGCCCCCTGGTCGAGTATAACAAAGTCCCCTGGTCGAGTATAATAAAGTCCCATGATCGAGTATAACAAAGTACCCTGATCGAGTATAACAAAGCGCCCTGATCGAGAATAACAAAGCCCACTGATCGAGTATAAGAAAGGCCCCTGACCGAATATAACAAAGTCCCTAGTCGAGGAAAACAAACACCCCTGATCGAGTATAACAAAGCCCCCTGATCGAGTATAACAAAGGTCTCTTATCGAGTTTAACAAAGGCCCCTAGTCGAGAATAACAAAATCCCCTGATCGAGTATAACAAAGTCCCCTGATCGAGTATAACAAAGTCCCCTGATCGAGTATAACAAAGCCCCCTGATCGAGTATAACACAGTCCCCTGATCGAGAATAACAAAGGACACTAATGGCGTATAACAAAGTCCCAAGATCGCGTATAACAAAGTCCCCTCATCGAGTATAACAAAGTCCCGTGATCGAGTATAACAAAGTACCCTGATCGAGTATAACAAAGCCCACTGATCGAGTATAAGAAAGGCCCCTTACCGAATATAACAAAGTCCCTAGTCGAGAAAACAAACACCCTGATCGAGTATAACAAAGCCCCCTGATCGAGTATAACAAAGTCCCAAGATCAAGTAAAACAAAGTCCCCTGATCGAGTATAACAAAGTCCCCTGATCGAGATTAACAAAGTGCCCTTATCGTGTATAATAAAGCCCCTGATCGAGTATAACATAGTCCCCGGATCGAGTATAACAAAGACCCCTATGCGAGTATAACAAAGTCCCATTATCGAGAAAACAAAGGCCACTCATCGAGTATATCAAAGGCAAATGGTCGAGTATAACAAAGTCCCCTGGTCGAGTATAACAAAGTCCCATGATCGAGTATAACAAAGGCCCCGAATCGAGTATAGCAAAGGCCCCTGGTCGAAAATAACAATGTCCCCTGATCGAGTATACTAAAGTCCCCTGATCGAGTATAACAAAGTCCCATGATCGAGCTTAACAAAGCGCCCAGTTCGAGTATAAGAAAGTCCGCTGATCGAGTATAACAAAGTCCCCTGGTCGAGTAAGACAAAGTCCCTTGGCCGAGTATAACGAAGTCCCCTGATCGAGTATAACAAAGCCCCCTCATCGAGTTTAACAAAACACCCTGATCGAGTATAATAAAGCCCCCTGATCGAGTATAACAAATTCCCCTGATCGAGTACAACAAAGTGACCTAATCGGTTATAACAAAGTCCCCTGATCGAGTATAACAAGGTCCCCTTATCGAGAATAACAAAGTTCCCTGATCGAGTATAACAAAGCCCCCTGATCGAGTATAACAAAGTCCCCTCATCGAGTAAAACTAAGTGCCCTGATCGAGTATAACAAAGTCCCCTGATCGAGTATGACAAAGGACCCTAATGGAGTATAACAAAGTCCCAAGATAGAGTATAACAAAGTCCTCTGATCGAGTATAACAAAGTCCCCTGATCTAGTATAACAACGTCCCATCATCGAGTTTAACAAAGCCCCCTGATCGAGTATAACAAAGTTCCCTGATCGAGTATAACTAAGTGCCCTAATCGAGTATAACAAAGGACTCTAATGGCGTATAACAAAGTCGCATGATCGAGTATAAAAATGTCCCCTGATCTTGTATAACAAAGTCCCCTGATCGAGTATAACAAAGTCCCCTGATCGAGTATAACAAAGACCCCTGATCAAAAATAACAAAGACCCTGATCGAGTATAACAAAGTCCTCTCGTCGAGTATAACAAAGTCCCCTGGTCGAGTATAACAAAGTCCCCTAATCGAGCATAACTAAGTCCCCTGATCGAGTATAACAAAGGACCCTAATGTAGTATAACAAAGTCCCAAGATAGAGTATAACAAAGTCCCGTCATCGAGTATAACAAAGCCCCCTGATCGAGTATGAGAAAGGTACCTGATCGAATATAACAATGTCCCTAGTCGAGTATATACAAAGTCCCCTGATCGAGTATAACAAAGTCCCCAGGTCGAGTATAACAAAGCTCCCTGATCGAGTATAACAATGCCCCTCATCGAGTATAAAAAAGCCCCCTGGTCGAGTTTAACAAAGTCCCTGATCAAGTATAACAAAGCCCTCTGATCGAGTAGAACAAAGCCCCCTCATCAAGTATAAAAAAGCCCCCTGGTCGAGTATAACAAAGTCCCTTGGTCGAGTATACCAAAGTCTCATGATCGAGTATAACAAAGTCCCCTGATCCAGTATAACAAAGTCCCCTGATCGAGAATAACAAAGTCCCCTGATCGAGTATAATAAGGCCCCCTGATCGAGTATATAAAAGCCCCCTGGTCGAGTATAACAAAGTCCCCTGGTGGAGTATAACAAAGTCCTATGATCGAGTATAACAAAGACCCTTTATCGAGTATAACAAAAGCCCCTGGTCGAGTATAACAAAATGCCCTGATCGAGTATAACAAAGTCCCCTGATCTAGTATAAAAAAGTCCCCTGATCGAGTAAAACAAATACCCCTGATCGAGTATAACAAAGTCCCCAGATCGTGTATAACAAAGCTCCCTGATCGAGTATAACAAAGTCCCCTGATCGCTTATTAGCTAAGTCCCCTGATCGATTATAACAAAGGACCCTAATGGCGTATAACAAAGTCCCAAGATCGAGTATAACAAAGTACCCTGATCGAAAATAACAAAGTCCCCTGATCGAGAACATCAAAGTCCCCTGATCGAGCATAACAAAGTCCACTGATCGAGTATAACAAAGTCCCCTAATTCAGTATAACAAAGTCCCCTGATTCAGTATAACAAAGGCCCCTAAAGGAGTGTAACAAAGGCCCTTGATCGAGTATAACAAAGTCACCTTATCGAGTATAATAAAGCCCCTGATCGAGTATAACAAAGTCTCCTTATCGAGAATAGCAGAGACCCCTGATCGAGTATAACAAAGTCCCATTATCGAGTATAACAAAGGCCCCTAATCGAGTATAACAAAGGCCCCTGGTCGAGTATAACAAAGTCCCTGATCGAGGATAACAAAGTCCCCTGGTCGAGTATAACAAAGTCCCCTCGTCGAGTATGACAAAGTCCCCTGATCGAGTATAACTAAGTCACCTGATCGAGTATAACAAAGGACCCTAATGGAGCATAACAAAGCCCCAAGATCGAGTATAACAAAGTCCTGTGATCTAGTATAACAAAGTCCCCTGATCGAGTAAAACAAAGTCCCCTGATCGAGTATAACAAAGTTCCGTGATCGAGAATAACAAAGTCTCGTCATCGAGTTTAACAAACCCCCCTGATCGAGTATAAGAAAGGCCCCTGGTCGAGTATAACACAGGCCCCTGGTCGAGTATAATATAGACCCTCATCGAGTATAACAAAGTCCCCTGTTCGAGTATAACAAATTCCCCTGATCGAGTATAACAAAGTCCCCTGATCGAGTATAACAAATTCCCTGATCGAGTATAACAAAGTCCCCTGATCGAGTAAAACAAAGCCCCTTGATCGAGTATAACAAAATCCCCTAATTGAGAATAACAATGTCCTCTAATCGAGCATAACAGAGTCCCCTGATCGAAAATAACAAAGTCCCCTAATCGAGTATAAGAAAGCCCCTCGTCGAGTATAACAAAGCCCCCTCATCGAGTATAAAAAAGCCCCCAGGTCGAGTATAACAAAGTCCTCTGGTCGAGTATAACAAAGTCCCATGATCGAGTATTACAAAGGCCCCGAATCGAGTATAACAAAGGCCCCTCGTCGAAAATAACAAATTCCCCTGATCGAGTATAACAATGTCCCTTGATCGAGTATAACAAAGTCCCAAGATCGAGTATAATAAAGCCCCCTGATCGAGTATAACAAAGTTCCCCTGAGCGAGTATAACAAACTCCCCTGATCGAGGATAGCAAAGCCCATGATCGAGTATAAAAAAGTCCCCTGATCGAGTTTAACAAAGTTCCCTTATCGAGTATAATAAAGCCCCCTCATCGAGTATAACAAAGTCCCCTGATCGAGTATAACAAAGTCCCCTGGTCGTGTATAACAAAGTCCCCTGGTTGAGAATTACAAAGTTCCTTGGTCGATTAAAATAAAGTCCCATGATCGAGTATAACAAAGGCCCCTTATCGATTATAACAAAGTCCCCTAATCGAGTATAACAAAGCCCTTTGATCGAGTATTACAAAGTCCCCTGATCGAGTATAACAAAGTCCCCTGATCGAGTATAACAAAGTCCCCTGATCGAGTATAACAAAGTCCCCTGATCCAGTATAACAAAGGCCCCTAATGGAGTATAACAAAGGCCTTTCAACGAGTATAACACAGTCCCAAAATCTAGTAAAACAAAGTCCCCTGATCGAGTATAACAAAGTCCCCTGATCGAGTATAAAAAAGTCCCCTGATCGAGTAAAACAAATACCCCTGATCGAGTATAACAAAGTCCCCTGAACAAGTATAACAAAGCTCCCTGATCGAGTATAACAAAGTCCCCTAATGGCGTATAACAAAGTCCCAAGATCGAGTATACCCTGATCGAGTATAGCAAAGTCCCCTGATCGAGAATAACAAAGTCCCCTGATCGAGTATAACAAAGGACCCTAATGGCGTATAACAAAGTCCCAAGATCGAGTATAACAAAGTACCCTGATCGAGTATAACAAAGTCCCCTGATCGAGAATAACAAAGTCCCCTGATCGAGTATAACAAAGGACCCTAATGGCGTATAACAAAGTCCCAAGATCGAGTATAACAAAGTACCCTGATCGAGTATAACAAAGTCCCCTGATCGCTTATAGCTAAGTCCCCTGATCGAGTATAACAAAGGACCCTAATGGCTAATAACAAAGTCCCAAGATCGAGTATAACAAAGTACCCTGATCGAGTATAACAAAGTCCCCTGATCGAGAATAACAAAGTCCCCTGATCGAGTATAACAAAGTCCACTGAACGCGTATAACAAAGTCCCCAAATTCAGTATAACAAAGTCCCCTGATTCAGTATAACAAAGGCCCCTAAAGGAGTGTAACAAAGGCCCTTGATCGAGTATAACAAAGTCCCCTTATCGAGTATAATAAAGCCCCTGATCGAGTATAACAAAGTCCCCTTATCGAGAATAGCAAAGACCCCTGATCGAGTATAACAAAGTCCCATTATCGAGTATAACAAAGTCCACTGATCGAGTATAACTATGGCCCCTGATCGAGTATAACAGAGGACCCTAATTGAGTATAACAAAGTCCCAAGATCGAGTATAACAAAGCACCCTCATCGAGTATAAGAAAGGCCCCTGACCGAATAAAACAAAGTCCCTATTCGAGTATATACAAAGTCCACTGATCGAGTATAACAAAACCCCCTGATCGAGTATAAAAAAGTCCCCTGATCGAGTATAACAAAGTCCCCTTATCGAGTATAATAAAGCCCCCTGATCGAGAATAACAAAGTCCTGTCATCGAGTATAACAAACCCCCCTGATCGAGTATAAGAAAGGCCCCTGGTCGAGTATAACAAAGTTCCAAGAACGAGTATAACATAGACCCTCATCGAGTATAACAAAGTCCCCTGTTCGAGTATAGCAAATTCCCCTGATCGAGTATAACAAAGGCCCCTCGTCGAAAATAACACATTCCCCTGATCGAGTATAACAATGTCCCCTGATCGAGTATAACAAAGTCCAAAGATCGAGTATAATAAAGCCCCCTGATCGAGTATAACAAAGTACCCTGAGCGAGTATAACAAACTCCCCTGATCGAGGAAAGCAAAGCCCATGATTGAGTATAAAAAAGTCCCCTAATCGAGTATAACAAAGTCCCCTTATCGAGTATAATAAAGCCCCCTGATCGAGTATAACAAAGTCTCCTGATCGAGTATAACAAAGTCCCCTGGTCATGTATAACAAAGTCCCCTGGTTGAGAATTACAAAGTTCCCTGGTCGATTATAATAAAGTCCCATGATCGAGTATAACAAAGGCCCCTTATCGAGTATAACAAATGCCCCTGGTCGAGTATAACAAAATCCCCTGATCGAGTATAACAAAATCCCCTGATCGAGCATAACAAAGTCCCCTGATCGAGTAAAACAAACACCCCTGATCGATTATAACAAAGTCCCCTGATCGAGTATAACAAAGCCCCCTGATCGAGTATAACAAAGTCCCCTGATCGAGTATAACTAAGTCCCCTGATCGAGTATAACAAAGGACCCTAATGGCGTATAACAAAGTCACAAGATTGCGTATAACAAAGTCCCCTGATCGAGTATAACAAAGTCCCCTGATCGAGTATAACAAAGTACCGTGATCGAGTATAACAAAGTGCCCTGATCGTGAATTACAAAGTCCCCTGATCGGGTATAACAAAGTCCACTGATCGAGTATAAGAAAGGCCCCAGACCGAATATAACAAAGTCCCTAGTCGAGTAAAACAAACACCCCTGATCGAGTATAACAAAGCCCCCTGATCGAGTATAACAAAGTCCCCTGATCCAGTATAACAAAGTCCCCTGATCCAGTATAACAAAGGCCCCTAATGGAGTATACCAAAGACCCCTGATCGAGTATAACACAGTCCCAAAATCTAGTAAAACAAAGTCCCATGTTCGAGTATAACAAAGTCCCCTGATCGAGTTTAACAAAGTCCCCTTATTGAGTATAATAAATCCCCTTGATTGAGTATAACAACGTCCCCTGATTGAGTATAACAAAGACCCCAGATCGAGAATAACAAAGCCCCATTATCGAGTATAACAAAGCACCCTCATCGAGTATAAGAAAGGCCCCTGACCGAATAAAACAAAGTCCCAGTTCGTGTATAACAAAGTCCCCTGATCGAGTATAACAAAGTCCCAAGATCGAGTATAATAAATCCCCTGATCGAGTATAACAAAGTCCCCTGAACGAGTTTAACAAAGTCCCCTGAACGAGTATAACAAAGTCCCCTGGTCGAGTATAACAAAGCCCCTTAATCGAGTATAACAAAGTCCCCTGATCGAGTATAACTATGGCCCCTGATCGAGTATAACAAAGGACCCTAATGGAGTATAACAAAGTCCCAAGATCGAGTATAACAAAGTCCCCTGATCGAGAATAACAAAGGCCCCTAATGGAGTATACCAAAGACCCCTGATCGAGTATAACACAGTCCCAAAATCTAGTAAAACAAAGTCCCATGTTCGAGTATAACAAAGTCCCCTGATCGAGTTTAACAAAGTCCCCTTATCGAGTATAATAAATCCCCTTGATTGAGTATAACAAAGTCCCCTCATCGAGCATAACAAAGCACCCTCATCGAGTAAAAGAAAGGCCCCTGACCGAATAAAACAAAGTCCCCTTATCGAGTATAATAAAGCCCCCTAATCGAGTATAACAAAGTCCCCTGATCGAGTATAACAAAGTCCCCTGGTCGTGTATAACAAAGTCCCCTGGTTGAAAATTACAAAGTCCCCTGGTCGATTATAATAAAGTCCCATGATCGAGTATAACAAAGTCCCAAGATCGAGTATAATAAAGCCCCCTGATCGAGTATAACAAAGTCCCCTGAACGAGTATAACAAAGTCCCCTGATCGAGTATAACAAAGTCCCATGATCGAGTATAACAAAGGCCCAAGATCTAGTAAAACAAGGTCCCCTGATCGAGTATAAAAAAGCCCCCTGGTCGAGTATAATAAAGTCCCCTGGTCGAGTATAACAAAGTCCCCTGATCGAGTATAACAAAGTCCCATGATCGAGTATAACAAAGGCCCCGAATCGAATAAAACAAAGGCCCTTCGTCGAAAATAACAAATTCCCCTGATCGAGTATAACAAAGTCCCCTGATCGAGTATAACAAAGTCCCAAGATCGAGTATAATAAAGCCCCCTGATCGAGTATAACAAAGTCCCCTGAACGAGTATAACAAAGTCCCCTGGTCGATTATGACAAAGCCCCTTCATTGAATATAACAAAGTCCCCTGATCGAGTATAACAGAGCCCCTGATCGAGCATAAGAAAATCCCCTGATCGAGGAAAACACACACCCTTGATCGAGTATAACAAAGTCCCCTGATCGAATATAACAAAGACCCCTGATCGAGTATAACAAAGTCCCTTGATTGAGTATAACTATGGCCACTGATCGATTATAACAAAGGACCCCAATGGAGTATAACAATGTCCCAAGATCGAGTATAACAAAGTCCCTTGATCGAGTATAACAAAGTCCCCTGATCGAGTATAACAAAGTCCCCTGATCGAGTATAACAAAGTCCCCTGATCGAGTATAAAAAAGCCCCCTGGTCAAGTATAACAAAGTCCGCTGATCGAGTACAACAAAGTCACCTGTTCGGTTATAACAAAGTCCAATGATCGAGTATAACAAGGTCCCCTTATCGAGAATAACAAAGTCCCGTGATCGAGTATAGCAAAGCCCCCTCATCGAGTATAGCAAAGCCCATGATCGAGTATAAAAAAGTCCCCTGATCGAGTACTAGAAAGTTCCCTGAACGAGTATAACAAAGTCGCCTGATCGACTATAACAAAGCCCCTTCATTGAATATAACAAAGTCCCCTGATCGAGTATAACAAAGTCCCCTGATCGAGTATAACAAAGACCCCTGATCGAGTATAATAAAGTCCCCTGCTCGAGTATTACTATGGCCCCTGATCGAGTATAACAAAGGACACCAATGGAGTATAACAAAGTCCCAAGATCGAGTATAACAAAGTCCCCTGATCGAGAATAACAAAGTCCCCTCATCGAGCATAACAAAGCCCCCTGCTCGAGTATAAGAAAGGCCCCTGACCGAATTTAACAAAGCCCCTATTCGAGTATATACAAAGTCCCCTGATCGAGTATAACAAAGCTCCCTCATCGAGTAAAACAAAGACCGCTTATCCAGTATAACAAAGTCCCTTGATGCAGTATAACAAAGGCCCTTAATGGAGTATAACAAAGGCCCCTGATCGAGTATAACACAGTCCCAAGATCGAGTATGACAAAGTCCCCTGATCGATTATAACAAAGTCCCCTGATCGAGTATAACTAAGTCCCCTGATCGAGTATAACAAAGGACCCTAATGGCGTACAACAAAATCCCAAGATTACGTATAACAAAGTCCCCTGATCGAGAATAACAAACTCCCCTGATTGAGTATAACTATGTACTCTGATCGAGTATTACAAAGTGCCCTGATCGAGAATAACAAAGTCCCCTGATCGAGTATAACAAAGTCCACTGATCAAGAATAAGAAAGGCCCCTGACCGAATATAACAAAGTCCCTAGTCGAGTAAAACAAACACCCCTGATCGAGTATAACAAAGCCCCCAGATCGAGTATAACAAAGTCCCCTGATCGAGTATAACAAACACCCCTGATCGAGTATAACAAAGTCCCCTGATCGAGTATAACAAAGCCCCCTGATCGAGTATAACACAGTCCCAAGATCTAGTAAAACAAGGTCCCCAGATCGAGTATAAAAAAGTGCCCTGATCGAGTTTAACAAAGTCCCCTTATCGAGTATAATAAAGGCCCTTGATCGAGTATAACAAAGGCCCCTAGTCGGGTATAACAAAGTCCCCTGCTCGAGTATAACAAAGTCCCATGATCGAGTATAACAAAGGCCCCGAATCGAGTATAGCAAAGGCCCCTGATCGAAAATGACAAAGTCCCCTTATCGAGTATACTAAAGTCCCCTGATCGAGTATAACAAAGTCCCAAGATCGAGTATAACAAAGCCCCCCAGATCGAGTATAACAAAGTCCCAAGATCGAGTATAACAAAGTCCTCTGAACTAGTATAACAAAGTCCCCTGATCGAGTAAAACAAAGTCCCCTGATCGCGTATAACAAAGGTCGCTGATCGAGAATAACAAAGTCCCGTCATAGAGTATAACAAAGCCCCCTGATCGAGTATAAGAAAGGCCCCTGATCGAGTATAACAAAGACCCGTGGTCGAGTATAACAAAGTCCCCTGATCGAGTATAACAAACCCTTTGATCGAGTATAACAATGCCCCCTGGTCGAGTATAAAAATGCCTTTCGTCGAGTATAATAAAGTCCCCTGGTCGAGTATAACAAAGTCCCCTGATCGAGTATAACAAAGTCCCATGATCGAGTATAACAAAGGCCCCGAATCGAGTATAACAAAGGCCCCTCGTCGAAAATAACAAATTCCCCTGATCGAGTATAACAAAGTCCCCTGATCGAGTATAACAAAGTCCCAAGATCGAGTATAATAAAGCCCCCTGATCGAGTATAACAAAGTCCCCTGAACGAGTATAACAAAGTCCCCTGGTCGATTATAACAAAGCCCCTTCATTGAATATAACAAAGTCCCCTGATCGAGTATAACAAAGCCCCTGATCGAGCATAAGAAAATCCCCTGATCGAGGAAAACACACACCCTTGATCGAGTATAACAAAGTCCCCTGATCGAATATAACAAAGACCCCTGATCGAGTATAACAAAGTCCCCTGATCGAGTATAACTATGGCCCTGATCGAGTATAACAAAGGACCCTAATGGAGTATAACAATGTCCCAAGATCGAGTATAACAAAGTCCCCTGATCGAGAATAACAAAGTCCCCTGATCGAGTATAACAAAGTCCCCTTGAATCGGCTGCTTGTCCAATTAACCAGTCCGTTCACACATATTTATATTTGCTTAAGTAACGAAACCCAAACGGTAGTTCCTTTGTTTTATTATAAAGTTATATATATAATCTCGAGCAGTATCAACCGTAAGTCTCACTGTCTAGGAGTGAATGAGAAAGGGACGGCGTTTATGTATGATAAACGTTTGGTCACGTCCTTTCGATATGAGTTGAGGTGAGCTACTGAAGCTTAGGGGCATCGCAGTGCGTGCTTACAGGAATGCTGAGCTATGGGTCTCGCCCTCTTGGGTAAGTTGCCCGCTCACGTGTCCATCTCATGTCTTACTCATAGACAGTGGAAAGTTACAGGGTGGTGAATCTGAATATAATATCAGATGTATTGACCCATTTATATAATACGTTCTGTTGATGAGACAGGAGCCTATTACATCGCTCGGTCACCTACCAGCCGAGCTCCGTGAGGCCTAAATAACTCACAGAGTACAGTACATCCTAGACAACCCTAACCATGTTATAAACAGATATGTAGACACTAAGCTGGGGAAATTACTGTAGGGGTATTCTCTACTACAGGGGACCTAGACTTTTGTGTCGTACGGGTTAGTATGTTATGAACAATGTTGAATTTGGATGATACTGCCCAGTAATAACAGAACAGGAACATTATTGCCAGAATTAACAGAATAGAGGGAATCGTAAGACTTGGTAGAGCAAATTCCCGTGACAGATAAAATGGCAAGTTATTATTCAAATCAGCAAAATGTGTCTCGTTCAAGAAAGCTAACACTTTTAATTTCTCTGATACTATTTGAATATCCTTGATAGTGAAATTCATTATAGGAAGTGGAATTAAAGCAGACTTGAGTTTTCGATTTAATGCAAAATGCTGATGAGTAGGCAAGGTCCGTAATGTACTACAAGTGATTTCACAGTAATCAGGAGCCTTGTAATGCCCTTTCACAACTAGCTGCTTAACACCATTTCGGCATTTTAAAATTACAGTAGTGAGATTTGGAAAGAACAAATACTGCACATTGTGAAGGTGAGCGTGGAACACAGTCTTTAGACTAACTGGCCTATAACTGCATTGCGCTAACGCTGTGCGTACATTTGGTTGTATGACTGCCAATTCACATATTCCATCTGCAGCAGGAATAAATGCAAACAATGTAGGCTGGACATACGTGTAGGTGTAGATAAGACGACTTACACTGTGACAGTACCTCAGAATCCTCTATTGATAACAATGAATATTCTTCATCTACTAAGAAAAGTTCTTTAGGCCTATCTAGGGTATACAGTGTGTCGTTCACAAACCAGGGGAAGGGTTCTAAATGCCATGCATTAAACTCATGTTGCCCTCGCATAGGAATGTGGATCAGAATTGCATTGTGCGTGAGGGTTGACTCCAACAGTGGGTAATGATATTGAACCTCATTGTCATTGAAAATAGGAGTTAAATGATACTGCAACTTGGCTATTTTTAAAGCTTCAAGAAGCGTCTGCACAGGCACAAGCTTCGCGTCCACACGTCCTATCCCGGCATCTACAATGCTGTCTATTAGTTCATTTTAGAGGTTACAATTTTATGAACTGAAATTTCAGCAGCATGCAAATATTCTGTGAAGTAAAGGAGCCATTCTAACGTCGGGATTGCTTTCTGTAACCTAGTAACAATCCTCGAAACTTGGTTAGACTCCATTATGATTGCATTAACCTTTGATTCTAGAGCAGTAATCGCGTGAAAGGTTTGAGAAATAACACGATTCTGTTGAGATACAGCTTGAACGACAACGTCCATGAAACTATTGTCGAATTCATCGAAGCTGTGCTGAGACCATGAAGAATGTCCAATGCTGATTGTAGTTGGTCGTCGACGTTTTCCATCTGACGCGAAAGTACGAGTTAACTTCTACTCGCAGAACGTAGTTTCATACAATAGTCATTTGGGACATTTTGCTTCTGAACAGTCTGTAAGGATGTATCAATCACATTATCATCAACTTGAGGTAAGACATTTATCTGGGTCTTCTTCAGACGATCCGCGTGCACGACATCTGCGATCTGTGCATTAGGCTTCCATATTTTGAATTTGTTGCCTGCTTCTTTTGAGATTATGCGGAATGGACCAGATAATTTCGCCGAAAGTTTGGAGTTCCTTTCAGGTACCTGTAACATAACAGCGTCCCCAATGTTCAGTGCGATAGGTTTAGCATGTTTATGCTGTTTGATGATCATTTCGGCGCGTGACGCCGCTAGCTGTGATCGTACTTGGTTATGAATTTCTGTGAAGACATGAATTTGT